>NC_034613.1:121486493-121511206 GCF_900095145.1 Mus pahari
AAAAAAAAAAAAAAAAAGAAAGAAAGAAAGAAATGCAAAACTTTAATCTTTCTAATTGACAAATATTAAAATCCAATTCAATCTGTATATCTTGTATATCCCTCCATCTTCTCCTCGTAGTCCAGAGAGACCATTAAAAAGCAAGAATAAATATATAAATACGTGCCTCACAAACACGCCACAGAATCAAAGATGTTCCTTGTGTTTTCAGACTTACAGCCATGGGCTTTTTGGGTTTGGGACTCGAAAACAAAGAGATTCAAAATATAAGTGTAATGTCCAGACCTTGGAGATAAATATGTAAGTCAGGTAGTGTCACTTTAGTTGCAAGTTAGAAGATTTTGTTCATATGTATAATGAGGCAGTTCTTAATTCTCAGTTTTAAGAAATTGTCTCAAAACTCTGAATGAATGAGGAAGTGTATGATTGAGTCAGTCCTGTTTTGGGCACTTAAGAAGGGGCTGTAAATGACAATAGCCAGCTGTAAAAAATCATTTAAAAATAAACCAGGTAGAAAATAACTGATCTCCATTGTGTCTACATGGTGTCAAAATATCCCCCGTAAAGTCAGGAGTCTGTCTGTTTGTCTGCAAACAGTAGAAGATTGATTTTTGGCACCTTTGATCTAAATGTGTGGGACCTTACAAACAATTGAGAGCATTTTTATTAAACTCAAGGTGTAGAAAAGAGAGGCTTGTTCACATACTAACTAAGCATTGCACCTCTATTCACACCCTAGTGCACTTCTGGTAAAATCAGAGACATGAGCAGAAAAGATGTATGTTTCCCACTCTTATATGTATAAATTAAGTCAGATCTGTGTATCTGGTGAGAAAAGTTGCAACTATTTATTAAGCACTTTTTTAGGTGGCAGTATGATGCCTATCTTACACAATCATTCTAGAAAGTAATGTATCGTCTCACTTGATCTTCCCAGGAAGAATCTGAAATTCCTCAGTTAAAACATTAAGCAGCTTGTCCCAACGTTACACATGTAGGAAGGGACCAAATTAGGATTTAAAATGCAAGCATGTTCCATTCTTAAACCTATATCACAGAGCTGGAGGTGTAGGTGGTCAATGGTAGAGCCTTACCTGACAAGTGCTACACTAGTGCTCAGTCACCGTATAGAATACTAAATTAGTAAGAAAAAATAAGTGACATTATACTCTAGTCAAGTAGTAGCAAGAAGTAAAAACTTTGTTTCTATGGATTGAAAACTTGAAAAATACTGAGATATGTTATCAAGAAAGAAATGCATTCCCCCCCCAAAAAATAAACCCTGTATGAAATGGACAGATCAATGAGGATGGCTAAATACTATCTACACACACACACACACACACACACACACACACACACACACAAAGTTGGGCAGAGTGGCACATACCTGTAATCCCAGTACTCAGAAGACTAAAGCAAGAAAGTCACAACTTCAACATTAAGGTTAACACAACCTACATAGCAAAGACCTGTGTTAAAAAAAAATCAGACAGTGAGAGAAAGCAGAATTAGAGAAGGAGGAGGAGAAGGAAGATTTAACTGGTTTGGGATAAAGGAGGCAAATAATTGTTATAAGCTACTATTGGAGTAAAAGTGGGCCAATTCTTTTGTCATGTAGAAAAAGAGAAAACAAAGTGCTTGTAAAAATTAAAAGTACCATAACTGATACACTGTGGATTTTGTTTTTGCTTTGTCCTTATTCTACGTATGAGCCTACTTTTTGGAATGGAATCAACATTATACTTAGGATACATGTACTGAATTACATAATACTGCACATAAGTACAACTATTATACTTCAATTAAACAAATTAGTTTTAAAAGAAAGAAAAAGAAAATCATGCTAGGATAACATAATGACTATGTTATCTCATTCAGTTATGAGATATATATATATATATATATATATATATATATATATATATATATATATATATATATATATATATATATATATATATGTATATGTTACAAGACATCACATTTCAAACCTGAAACAAATACACCTTGCTTGTCAACTGTACCCCAATAAAATAGAGAGGTCTCTGCAGGTAAGTAGATCAAATAGAGTGTTATACAATAGGTGTCAATTTACTCCTCACACTCCCCCAAATGAGAGCACTTGTGGAGTATAAAACCTGAACCATTTATGGCACTACAAAGTAGGATACCGTGGGTACTGCTTCTGCTGAGGGAATGTAAGAAAGCAGAATGAAATCTCCTGATTTAGAATTTGGCCAGTAGACAAGAGTCTAACGCCCCTACTCTCGTGAAAATAGCAAGGAGTCTTTAATAAGCACCAGTAGTCATGTCCTTAGTTCTACATTTCATCTAAAAGATAACAAACTGTCTCAGCCGCCTTACCAGGCTTAGGGACTGACTGATGCAACGGGAAA
Organism: Mus pahari; assembly: GCF_900095145.1. Classification (NCBI taxonomy): domain Eukaryota; kingdom Metazoa; phylum Chordata; class Mammalia; order Rodentia; family Muridae; genus Mus; species Mus pahari. Next base: position 121,488,893 of record NC_034613.1, read on the forward strand.
CCCAACAACAAGGACACTCCAGCTGAATTACAAAAATAGCTTTTCCCCCAAGGATTTTTAATCCCAGCTCCAAGCTTCACTATCACAAGGAAAATAAACCTAAATGTGATCAATGCAGAAAAGACACCATCACCTGACTCCCAGAGCTTACTCATCTCCAGGCTTTCGTTGTGTGGGTTGGCTGGAAGGAGGGGAAAGAAGGAGTAAAGATGTTTTGTGTGTTAACTTCTAGCTTAGCTCCTGTCCCATACTAACCTTGCAAAGTCACGAGCACAGAAAGCAACACATATAGACACATACAGATATATACAGATATATACGCAGATAACATTGAAACATATGAATTTTACAAAAATACTTTCTATATATATATATAAATTGCATGGGGGGGGGAGGGGAGGAAACTGACCATGATCAGGATTCTCTTGACTCAAAATACAAATGTCAAAGTGAGATGGTGTGGTGTTTCCACCTTCTGTTGATCCGGGAGTGCAGTGATCATACATTCCACAGGAACCTTTAAAGCACCTTTTGCTCTTTGTAACTGACTGTCAAGCTGGAAGCTAAAGAGTTCACGTTTCTCTTAAGCAATCAAAAAGAAAGTAAATAAGTCTCTGGCTCCCTATCACCATTCAAATTGGACATTCAAATTGAAACCATTTCTGCTTCTGCATCTGCCTCGAAACTGATATTAACAAACTTGTCAAGCATTTTGTTTTACAACAGTGGTAAAACTACTCAAACAGAGAATATGCACGTCGTTTATTACATGCTACACTAAAACCAGAATTAAATCCAGGGGGTCACTGATTATTTTATCATTGCTTCAATTTATTCTCATATTTATAAGTTTTTTTTTTCTTTTTAGAATACAAGAATAATTGTAATTTGACATCATAGTGGACTTCATAATGTTGCAAACTTCTTTTCTTACATTTCTGGAGTTTGTGGTGAGATGAGAAGCATTCACATTGTTGAACTGAAAACAAAACATCATTTAGGAGCAAACAAGTGTTATTTTTCTCCTCTCCTAGCCAGCTTTCTCAACTGTCACCCTTGATCAACTGGAGAATGGAATATTCTCAGCTACCACCTTGATCTAACCTTGGACACATGTAACCAACCGTTGCAGTGCTTAGAGTGGAGTCCACTTCCTGTATTGTGTTTAATGAAGATGTGACAATAGTAAACCTCTTTACCTCATATTTTAATGAAGATGTGACAATAGTAAACCTCTTTACCTCATATTTTAATGAATATGTGACAATAGTAAAAACTCTTTACCTCATATTTTAATGAATATGTGACAATAGTAAAACTCTTTACCTCATATTTTTTTTCTTTTTTCAATTTTTATTAGGTATTTACTTCATTTACATTTCAAATGCTATCCCCAAAGTCCCCTATACCCTCCCCCCTGCTCCCCTACCTACGCAAGAGACAGCTATATCAGGGTCCTTTCAGCAAAATCTTGCTGGCGTATGCAATAGTGTCTGCGTTTCATGGCTGATTATGAGATGGACCCCTGGGTAGGGCAGTTTTTGGATGGTCCATCCTTTCGTCTCAGCTCCAAACTTTGTCTCTGTAACCCCTTCCATATTTTTTTATTCAAATTGATGAATCTGTTTTCATCTTCCTGGTAATGAAACACATTCTTGCCCTTTAAATCAATGCTTTATTTAAAGAACATGTTTATAAGTGAAAGTATTTCTGGATTTTCGGTGTTCCAGTTACCCTATTCACATTTTCTATAGTCTACTGGAATACACACTTATTGAGTGGTATTTTGTTACCTATTTCCTTGAGACAGAGTTACTTAAACTCTTCAATGAGACTAAAATATGTTAATATGAGTGTTGAACAAATGATAGAGCTGGCTCATTGTAGATTACAAAAGGTAAACTTTGCAGAGAAGAGATGATGTAAGAATATTTATATATTTTTACAGTGATAGCAAGCAAAGCATGAAGGTATCAAATGTAGTTTGGACAATCAATCTTAATTTGGTTGTTTCTTTATCTTTTAAGGCATTTATATATAAATCCATTAGGTTATAGAAGTTTATATGTTACAATACCTAGCCTCCAAGTTAATTATTAAACTATAGTTGTTTTCTATAGCTAATCCCATCACATTCTGGGAAACCTATTCCAGTTTATTGAAGGCATAGGTTTGGAAAAGTGAGGATTAACTTTGTTAATTAAAATGTGAAAGTCTATTTTGCGTTAAAACTCTCTTTTGTGCAAAAACACAATTTAAGCTTCAAACTCACTTATGAAACTGAGGAGTGGAAATCTGAGCCCCATAGTTTCTACACAGTCAGGATTGAAATGTAATCCATTTTGTTTCCCTATATCTCTTGTTTCAAGGTCCACAATTTATGTCTCATTCTGTCAGCATGGGCAATACACCATGATGATGGTGTTTGTTTGGGAGGGCTTGCATCTCTGGGTGCTTACTCTCCTGGAGTCCCATCCCCAATTTCTAGTGGTGCCATTAAGCCAGTTTCTGTCCAGCCAGCTTTGACTGTTCATGCCACAGACTCTTCTTTTGAACAGTTTACCCCATGCCACCGCCCCCCCCCCACACACACACACAAAGCTTGACAAGTCAGCCGCTGCTTTAATCCCCAGCTGTCTCCTGTATCCACAAGGAATTCTCCACTAGGAGTTCTGGTTTTCTTTCCTGGGCTCCTCTAACTAGAACCCAAGCTGCGATTTCTACTACACATGCTTCATAAGACTATGTGGATTCTCAAAAGCACTTGAAATCCATGCTTTTACCCAGCTCTGGATTTCTCTTTTGTTATTTCCTTTCCTTATCGAGATGCAACCCACAAGGCATACAAACTACTCATGTACGTTTTAGAATTCACTGTGTTTTAGAATATTCATGTAATTGTCCATCTATCAATTTTGAGACAAATTCACCCAAAAGAAAACCCTATGCCAATTCATTGCCCTTCTCACTGCCTCCTGCCTCAAACTATCACTAGCCTACTTCCTATTTCTAGGTGGATTTACCTGCTCATTCACACAAATGGAACCACACAGTATTTGCCCCCTTATGTCTTATGTACAGCTTGTTTCATTAGCACAATATTTTCAAAATTCCTCCATGTGACAGCATCTATATATTTATAATATGTAACGTATCTTTTTATCATATGACCCTTCAACTCCTCCTGTACCCTTCCTCCTCATATCTCCCTCCCACCTTCGTGTCCTCTTATCTTCTCTTGACTTATTTAAATGAGCAACTGAATCCAACAAGGGCTGCCAGTGTGCACATGGGTGTGGAACCATCCACTAAAGCAGAAGCAACCGACCAGAGGCCACACCCCTGAAAGAAACTGACTCTCCCTCCTCCCCCACTCCAGCTCCTGCGGCCGGTTATCAACTGCCTATAGCTCTCAGCTGGGGGCGGGGCCTTGTGACCCTCTCCCTAACTGTTGACGGAATGTTGACTGACTTGATCTTGTGCAGGTAACCACAGTCGCTGTGAGTTCCTGAGCTTATCAGTCCTGTCATGTCAAGAAGCTGATGTTTTGCAGGACTACTACCCCAGCCTTTAGCTCTCATAATCTTTCTCTCTCCTTCTATGACATTTCCTGGGCCTTGGGGTTATAGTGATAAAGATAATCCCGTTTAGGGCTGAACATTCCACAGTCCCTTACTGTCCTGCATTCTGACCAGTTGTGAGTCTCTGGATTAACCACCGTCCACTACAAAAAAGAAGCTTCTCTTAGGAGGGCTGAAAGCTGCACTAATCTATGGGTACAGAGATAAATATTTAGAATGCAGTTTGATACCATGTCCATTTAGCAAATTAATGACAGACATTTTGTGTAAATATATGTCCCTGTTTTTCTTGATTATACATTTAGTAGTGAAATGGCTGGGTTATATGTTTAATCATGCTTAACCTTTACAGGAATTATGAGACCATTTTTCCAAACTGGATACAGCATTTTTACAAACCTATTTGAAAGTATGTCCAGTTTCTAATTTTTCACATCGTTATGAATTATTATTATTCCAGTTCACCAATATTTATTCATATTGGTTATACTCTTGATATTTTATCTAATAAACTATAGCCAAATAGAAGATAATAAAGATTTACACTCATATCTGCTTCTTAAGATCTGTACAGTTTTAGCATATAATGCCAGTGTGCAGGAGGCAGAGACAGGGCGTGAATGCCTGGAGGAGCAAGCTTGTCAACCAGGCTAGCCAAATGTGTGAACTCTGCTTTAGTGAAAGGTCTTGCTTCAACATACAGGATGGAGAGTGAGCCATGAAGACCCAGCCACCTGCTTTCACATGCATGCAAACACATAGCACAGGCACACACACACACACACACACACACACACGAAACAATATAAGACTAGGATGGAACACCAAACCCAGAGTTAATAAAACCTTTAGTTTATAATTTTATGAAGAAAATAAGTTTCACCAGTGACATAGGAGAAAAGTTAGTATATCATATTGTTACCCCCTCCCCCCATTCCCTTGTTTCAAGAAGCATGGAATGGTTAATAATGTAAAATGCCACAAGGAATTCAAATAAAATGAAATAGGGAAGTATCCATTAGATTGGGCAAGATAGAGGTTGCTTGCTGCAATAACGTGAATGGTTTCTTAAAGTCCCAGGGCCATGAACTCCATCAGAGTGGGTTGAAAAGGGATGCTGAGGAGCACATTGACAATTCTGTCAAAAATATTTGGTTCTGAAGGGAAACAGAGACATGAAACAGTAGTTAGAGAGGAATGATGGATCAAAGAAGGGCTGTTATTTAATTAAGGATACTTTTTAGAGCTCTTATTGCTAGTTATGATTATCTTTATTGGAATTATGCCTTTGATGGCCATCATTAAAGTCTTCTGTGAAGTTAATCTACAAGCAGTTGTTGGACAGAACCACTTCTATCCTGAAAATCACAAATACTTAGATCTAAAAATATCAATTACTCTTTTCTAGTCTCATTAAACAGGGACATCAGTAAGACAGAACAATCAGTAAGAAGAACAAGAAGGACTGATCTAGATGCTCTTAACTGGAGTCTGAAAAGTTCCTAATTGAAGGTAAAGAAAATATATCTGATAGCATTGTGTTCCTACTGGTTCAGCAAATGTTTGCTCTCCAGAATCCCAACAGAGCCTAGTGGTTGCTTGGCACATAGCTTGGCTGAGGTTACAGGAAGCATCTATTCTTAGGCCTTTCCCACAACATTTGTTCATCTACTGCACAACTTCAAACATGTCATTTAACCTCACCCTCGTTTAATCTTCAGTTGGACAGCAGTATATGTTTTATAAAACAGTTGTTAGGATTTAAACAAAAGAATGCCGTACATGTGTTGTGCACACATTTGAGCATGAAAACAAACATTCATTCAAACACGTGAAATATAAATAAATAGGTCTTGTCTGGAGAGAGGAGGAGGGAGACTGAGAGACGGAGACAGAGAGAGACAGAGACAGAGAGACAGAGAGAATGTCTAAAGAGCTCAGCATGGTATTTGTATTGATTTAGACTACTTGCTCTAACAAGTAGATTCAAAGATGTAACAGCTCTGTAAGCTTCAGTTTCTTACCGAAGAGTTGTTAAGTCTTCCACTCTTTAAAGTGGATCTCTTAAAGCCAATTAGATTGGGTCATTCAAAGACCCAATCTAATTCCATTTTGTAGTGTTATTATCCTAAGAGCCTTGTCTAACTGGTAGATGTGAATTCAAAATGTAGGGATATTTTAAAACCGTAGCTAAAACAGTCTACACACACACACACACACACACACACACACACACACACACACACACACCTTTCACTTCTATTGTCTAGAATGTAGTCATATGGCCATATAAAACTTTAAAGAAGACTACAAAATACAATTGAGTGCCTGCCTAGTCAAAGAAAGGAATAACAAAAAGAGCATATTGGGAGTTGGAGAGGTCACATATCAATGTATGCTACTACTGTGTATTTTCCCTGGTTATCTTTTGTTGTTGCATCTGGTTGATTGATTGATTGATTGATTGACTGATTTTACACACGGTCTCATGTAGCCCAGGCTTGTTTCAAATTTGCTGTATAGTTCAGGATGAACTTGAGTTCCTAACTCTCCTTCTTCTATCTCTGAAGTTCTGTAGTTACAAGAGTGAGCCTCCACTCCTAGCTTCCTCTAGAGTTGTTTTAAGGACTAAATTAAGTCATAGTTTGAACCTCTTTATCACATCTGGCACAAAGTAGGCATTCAAAACTGTTTGTTCTCATCATTAATAATGATACCTTTAGATCTGGACAAATTCCCCCTCAAAATGGAACCTTAATGATGTAGCATTTAAAATGAAAATCTAACCATTATTTGGAGGTTTACTACATGTCAGAAAGTACCGTGCTGGACTTTTGGAGAGTCTATCATTTAGTCTTTGTGGGAATTCTTTGATATTGGGGTTGTTGTCATCATTATAGTTCTACAGATAAGAAAAACCAAGGCTTAAATAATCTAACTCACTCAAGACTATATTGAGAGCTTGGTTGCTAACTGATAGTCTTGTAAGAAATGATTGGATCCTTATAGATCTGGCTGAATCAATGGACTAATCTCCTGGTACATTCACAATGAGGTGACTTTATTGAAAGAGAATTCAAAGTTGAGAGTGGATTTTGTTGAAGGAAATAGATTGCTGGGGTCATGTTTTCTGGAAGTGCATTTCTCCATGGACTCTTCCTGTATTCCCTTCCTTTACTTTTTGCCTTCAATGAATCGAGTAACTTCTTCTGCATGTTTCTTGCCCCCATGCTATTCTACTTTTTGATGGATGTGGAATCAATGGGACTAAGGAGTATGGATGGAAACCTCTGAAACTGTGAGTCAAAATATATCCTTCTCTGAATCATTTCTCTCGAGTGTTCGGTCACAGTGGGGCGAGAGGGAACCGAGCATACAATGTGGCATAACCTCAAAGTACACCATCTAGAGCTCTCCAAAGGGAAAGCTGTGGGCATCGTCTAGATTTGGTAGGAGGATGGAACCACTCACAGCTCCTCACTCTAAGATAAGAACAATGCACTTGCAAGTATCTTCTGTTTTAGGAAGTTCATAAGAGAAGCAGACTCATTATAAGAGAAACTGATTCTATGAGGATGCTATTGAAAATAATTGGAGCATCTTTGGCAGAACAGGCAAAACCAGCTCTATACAGTCGTGAGCAAGTTAGACTCTAATGTGATTTCTTCCTTAAACTGTGGTTTATTTAAAAGTATGTTTTTAAACTGTCAGATATGCCTTTTCTATTTATAATTTTTTGTTGACTTCTGGCTTCATTACACTGTGATCATAGAGTGTCATTTTTTTCCATTTGTTTTATGAAACCGTGTGGTTAATTTGGGTGAATGTTGTCTGTGTATTTGAAGAGTTTCGTATAATGTTAGATCAATTTCACTAATGGTGTTATTGAAATCTTCTATACACTTATTGGGTTTTTTTGGTCTATTTCTTCTGGAAATTACTGAGAGGGATGTTAAAATCTCTCATGATTATGAACTTGTCTATTTCTCCTTTTAGTTTTGTTAATCTCATTTTATTTTGAAGTAAATATTATACTAATGCAAATTTAACAACATTATATCTTTGTATTTGATTGGATTTTTGTTTTTAAAACAGAAATGAAATGAATCTCTTTATCTTTAGAAATGATTTGTTAATTCAAAATCTATTTCATCTGAATTCTAATAACAGTACCATCTTTGTTATGGTCAGTATTTATGTGATGCTTGTTTTCAACTTGTACCTGTCAAATCTATCTATATTTTGATGTGTCTATTATAAATAGCTAATATACAGATTTCTGGGGAGACAGGGTATTTATATGCAAAGCAAGTAGAACTTCAATATTCAGTCTTCCTACCTCAAATTCCTGACTCTGGGATTACAGATGCATACCACTATGCTCTACTTATATGGTTGGATTCTTAAAAGTTAGTGTAGTAATCTCATTTTCTTAAAAAAAAAAAAAAGAAATCAAGATTATTTTTAATTGGTGCATTAAAAGCACAAAACATTAAGCTGAATGCAATGATGTATGCCTTTAATTCCAACAGTAAGGTAAATGGCATAGTGAATTCAAGGCTAGTCCAGACTATACAGTGGAACTCAATCTCAAATAAACAGCCCATAAAATTGTACTAATTAATGGACTATCATGTGATGTTTTAATACTTATACATGTTGCAGAATCAGGTAACATAGATCTCAAAATTATCCTTTTCACAATCATCTTAGCATACTGTATCTACATATATGATTATACATATGTATGTATATATATACATACATACACACATGTGCACACATCTGTAGTAGTCATTCTCCCATGCAGTTACACACCAGAACTTCAACTGCAAAGTAATACAGACCAGTAAATTCTTCCAGTTTCTTCATGACTGTGGATGGTGTGCTACGATGAGCACTGGTGCTTAGATGGCAATCTTTTAACAGAAGCATTTGTCTACTTGTATTTAAACATCCTTTCTTACTTGTATTTAAAGATATTTATTCAAATGAATAGTATTTTGAAGCAACTATTTGTCTTAGTTAGAATATCATTTTCCATTGTATGCTTAGTGAGTCTTGAATAAATAAGATTTCATTTCTTTGGGAACTTACGTGTGAAGATATTTAGAATTCTAGGATAAAAGTAAGTTAGAGTATTTGCATTCTGGCAGTTGCCTGATGACACCATAGTCTGAGCTAGTTTTTAACCTTAATACAGGACTTGAGGGACTTGGGAGTACATAAGAAATATAAATGTGAGCTGGGTGTGGTGGCGCACGCCTTTAATCCCAGCACTTGGGAGGCAGAGGCAGGCGGATTTCTGAGTTCGAGGCCAGCCCGGTCTACAGAGTGAGTTTCAGGACAGCCAGGGCTACACAGAGAAACCCTGTCTCGAAAAACCAAAACAAACAAACAAAAAGAAATATAAATGTGTGTTGTATGTCTTTATTGACATGATATAAACTCTCTGAAGTAGACAACTCCTCTCTTCCACTTAATACCACATTTACTTCCTTCTCCAAAGTCCCCATGTATGTATGAATGTGTTCTAGGTCATCAATATTCTGGACCTTTCAATTCCTATTCAGTTTTATCTGGAAAGGAATCATATTACATTTCTCACCTTGGATATGCTTCATCTTTGTTTTCAAGTCATATAATTAGGGAATGAGTTCTAGCTCGTTCCCTAAAGCTAGAAATTAGCATCAGTGAACATGCTGTGAAGGAAAGTCCTGCCTCTGCCTTCCCCTAGGTCTGGGTTTAGAATTATTTGCTGTCTGTTTTCTCCACTCCTGCTCAGTGGCTGCAGAGTCACAATGTTGAAACAATTACCTCCATAACAAGTTTACTATTTGCAGTCTAAGCTGCACCTTCTACATGATGACTTGTTTTACAACTCTTTGATTTCCCTTGCCTCTGCCACATAGCTCATTTCCAACAACAGCTGTTGTTGCCAGTAACTCTACTCCTCCCATGGTCCTGCTACAGCTCCTTCCTCCTTATTTAGTTCAAAAAATAAAGCTCCCTACTTCAGTACTAACAGTGCCTCCCATTTTAGAATCCCCTCAATTCTCTGTCATTCTATCACAAAGTTCTTCCTCTTTACCCTGGCTTGCTCACTTTCTTAGAGTATTCTATCTTTCTGCTTTCCAGAGCCCTCTACTAGGGCTTCTAAAACAGCACTCCTCAGTATGGGACATCAGATCCCTTCCCATACTCATCCTGTTAGATATGGATCCACATCAGCATAAGCCCTGAAATTGAGTGCAACAATTTAGAGACATTTACAGTAATCTGATAACTTTGTCTTTACTGGATCTTGTAGTGAAAAATAAGAGTTGATAGTCTGAACATCTTTGCTTTTGCAGGGCATAATTCCTAGTACTTGATTTATATTGTATTTTACAAAAGTACAAATGTACAACAGATTGAAAATCTTAATATACTGACCCTTTGTCAGAGATAAAGCCCATCCTCTCTTTTCACATTTTTTAAAATTTATTTGTGTTTACTGGTTCTGCCTTTCTTGGATACCTTTTTAATTAAAATATAGTCACATTATTTCCCCTTCCCTTTCTTCTGTACAGTTCCTCCCAAGTCTCCCCTCCATCTCTTCCCATGTACCTTCATCATCTAATAGCCTCTTTTTCTTGGATTATTAACCTGCTGAGTATGTTTTTGTTGTTCGTGTGTCTATGGTTTGGGGGTTGGCCTCTTTGTATTGGATAACAAATTAGGGGCTCATCATCCTCTCTCAACTTGTCTGAGACTCAGCTGCCTTAATTAGCTCTTACCTCTCTTGTGCCTCATTCTGCACAGACGCTCTTCCAGATTAAACAACCTTTCCTTTAAAGAACTTTGAAAGAACAAGTCTCAGTACTGTTTCCTTGTTTCCAACTGAGCACCCTGCAGTAATCTGCCTTATACCTTGACTACCAACAAAAGGGGCCTATGATGGACATGTGTTCCAGTCCATACTGGCCCTTCCAGTTCTGGTCATGCCCCAACTTCACTTTGAATTGCTGTTCATGGCCAGTCTGCCCTCCAAGGACTTCTCCCACATTTTTCTTCTAGCTTTCATCTGATGCTGCTTCTCTATGCCTTGTAGTGTTAACCCTTACTCTAGTTCCCTGTCCTTAAAGCCCCAGCCCTTTCCTTATGTAACACATGACCTTTACATCTCTGAACTCGAGTCTTCACTTCCCTAGCTAATCCACATGTGGAGCTTTTCCCAGTCAATCATTAGACAGTTTCCCTAAATGTCCAGTCATGGTCACCTCATCACCCTCTCCAAATCTAACATTACTCTCTTCTCACCCACCATTGGCCCTTCTGTTAGAAGGAAAAAAACATTCAAAACTGTACTTACTTCTCAGTGTCCTAAGACCTAAGAACTAAGACCTAAGACCTCAGTAAGACCTTTCATTTCATATGGCCTACGAGATTCTCAATCTTGAAGATGATGGATGGAACTAGAGAATATCATCCTGAGTGAGGTAACCCAGACCCAAAAGGACTTGCATGGTATGTACTTATTTATAAGTGGATATTAGTTATAAAGCAGAGGATACCCGTGATATAAGCCACAGATCAAAAGAAGATAAATAGTAAGGAGAGCCCAAGGAAGAATGCTTGAATCTCACTCAGAAGGGGAAATAAAGTAGTCACTGGAGGTGGATGATGGGAGAGAACTGGGTGGGAGAAGGGGTGGGGAAGGGGGTGGGGGAATCAGGCTTGGGGAAAGCTAGGCTAGGAGAGTGTACAGAAGTCATCTGGGGGGCATCTCTATGACTTGTCAAATACCTGGGATGGGGGAGTCTCCAGGGAGTCTATGAGGGTGACTGTAGCTGAAACTCCTAGCAATGGGAGATGTGGAGCCTGAAGTGGCCACCTCCCAGTGGCAAGACTCCCAGTGGAAGAATAAGGACACCAAGTCACCCACAAAACCTTGACACAGTGTTTGTCCTGCCTACAAGAAATGCAGAGACAAAGATGGAGCACAAATGGAGGAAATGGCTAACTAATGACTGGTCCACCTTGAGACCCAACGCATAGGTAAGCACCAATCCCTAACACTATTAATGATGATCTGTTATGCTTGCAGGCAGGATCCTAGAATAACTGTTCTCTGAAAGGCTCCACTCAGCCCCTGATGGAAACAGATACAAACACCCACAGCCAAACAATGGACAGAGCTCAGAGAGTTTTGTGGAAGAATTGGGGAAAGGATTGAGGAACCTAGAGGGGATAGGGACTCCACAAGAAGACCTACAGAGTCAAATAACCTGGACCCTTGGGGGTCTCAGAGGCTGAACCACCAGCCAAAGAACATACATGGATTGGACCTAGGGCCCCACACATTATGCAGCATATATGCATCTCGGTCTTCATGCGGGGGGGGGGGGAACCTATCAACTGGAATGGGGACTGTCCCTAACTCTGTTGCCTGTCTGTGGATCCTGTTACCCTAACTGGGGCTGCCTTGTCTGACCTCAGTGGGAGAGGATGTACCCAGTACTGCAGGGACTTGATGTGCCAGGGTGGGTTGGTACTCAGGGGGTGGCTCTCCTTTATAGAGGGGAAGGGGAAGGGATGGAGGAACGTGCTGTGTGAGGGGGAGACTTGGAGGGGGACTGCAATCAGGATATAAAGTGAATGAGTGAGTGAATGAATGAATGAATGAATGAAAAAATGAAAAAACCAATCTCAATCTTTTAGCATTACTCATAGAAATATTTACAAGTGGAAAGTTAGCAGAAAGAGGCTTTTAAGGATTGCTGTGTGGATTCATTTCTTTACAGTGATTTTGGTTTGGGAATCCCTTCAACCCTCCTTTATCCTATTCCAAAGTTTTGTTTCTCAAAAATCAAAAGCCACACCCTCTTCATACATATGCCGTACAATACAGAGGATAATAGTAGGAAAAATGAGTGTTTAATATGTAGAGAATTGAAACTGACACAGACACGTGAAGCCATGGTATCTGTAGTCTTATCAGTACTATTCTTGAGATTAAAAAAAATACCACTAAGTATTATAACAAAGTTTGTTTCAAGAGTATGTATTATAATATAACTATTGTATTAATGTTCTTCTTGCCATACCTTTTCCACTTCCCTTCCCTTTCCTTTTCCCTTTCTTTTTCACCTTCCACTTCTCTGCCCTTCCTTTAAAGCTTTTTATTAGTTCATTGCAAGTTTTCTATGACATGCTTTGACCATATTTAACACCCCAACCACTCTCCTTTAATTCAATATCCCTTCCCTACCCACCCAACTGGAAGGTACAGGAATATTTGAACAGGTTTATTCTTAAAGGAAATAGTCTTTTCCTCTCCCAGCAGCTAGTAATTATGTACTCAACTCCCCTTTCCACAGTGGGATTCTGACATGGCTTGCACAGTCTTTGTACATGCTGTTGCAACTGCTGTGAGTTCATATGTGTAGCTGCCTTGCTGTGTCCAGAAGATAATGTTTCCTGTTATCATCCACTGCCTCTGGCTTGTACATTGTTTCCACCAACTTCAATAATCCCTGAGCCTTGTAAAGGTGGAATGTTCCTTTAGGACTGGACATTCTTTTGCCTTCTATTTTCTGCCTTGATCTTTCTTTGTTGATACGAGGTCTTTGTAGTGAAAGTTGTCTTTGAGTATTTTCTGAAGGCCAGGCTAGCTTTGAACTCGTCATTCTCTTATCTTAGTTTTTCCCATGTGCTAGCATGCCAGATTTGCCATGTGTTTGCTTTTTCCTTCAGTCCAGTAAAAGGATGTTTGGATTTGAAACATGAGACATAAATTGTCAGGTACCTAAATCCAGGATGGGGTGAGGGAGGCAGAGTCACAAACTAGGGAAACAGATTCCAGAGACCAGCACCAAGATGCACAACAGCAAGGGTTTTTTATACAGCCTTTTGATCAGTGGGGAATCGACACTAGCTCTGAAGGAGCTGACCACCCCACTGGCACTATGGGGAAGTGCCATGCTGAAGCACCCGAAGGGACTTTCATAAAGATAGGGAAGCAGCCACTGCCCTGTTCCAGCCCATTCTGAGGTTCCACAAGTTTGCTAGGATCCTCTTGTGTCATGCAGTATATGAGTAGACATGGGCACTCCCACTATTAGGGCAGCATGGGAGCCTCCCTAACCATCCATCCAGTCCCATCCAGGGGCCATAGCACCACCTGATCCCAAAGCTTTTGCTTTCAAAATTCTAGGCATCCTGTAGAAAAGTATGCGAACTGGTTCCACAGGGTTAACAGGTATGGTTTTGAGGAGAAGTAGTAGAAGCTGTCTGATCTTAAGGTGAAGGATTCACTAGATCACAGAGGAGACAGGAAAAGTAGAAAGTTTATTGAGCAATTGCCCCCTTCTCATACCCCCAGAAGAAGAAACAAGTTCATAAAGGAAAATATAAGCCTAGACTACATAAGGAAGACGTAGATACTAGATCATGAGGCTGCTAAGCTCAACAAAAAATGCCCCACAATCACCACTAATGTGTAAGGTAGTCCAGGCTTATCTACCTTGTAGGGGATTCTCTTGACAAACATCAGCAGTGAGAATGTGGACAAAGGGGCCAAAGGCTTACTCTGAAATTTATGACCCTGACATTTGATGGGGATCTAGGAACACTAATAATTCTCAGTGAGATTAAATTTTGACTCATCTGGAAAGGTGAGACTGCAGACTGAATCTGTTGTTGTGATATAAAGAAATATGACTCTTTTTGGACTCTGGCGGTGTGGACCAAGTTTTACTGCCACAATTTAAATCAATTATAATTCAGAGTTAGTGGTAAATTACTTGCTCGCTTTAGCTTAAATTCATACTTCTGTGAACAAAGACAATACTTCTTCTTTTCTACCTTCAAGATTTTATGAGACAAAAAATAAAAAGGGCCAAAAAAATGTTTTAAAAAGCAATAAATAAATAGGTTCAGCAAAATGTAGAATCAGAATAAGAACAGAACATTGTTTAGCTTTGAGTTCTATATTGAATCTAGAAGATGTATTGTGATAAAACTGATAGCACAATGCATGTGTTGTCATAATTTGCATTGCCTGTATTGAGCTATGGTTTTAATATTTCTCTACACACTAGCTGTTTTCCCTAGCTTCTAATTGCTTTGTGTTTAATCATTTTCAAATGAAAAAAAAAAGAAGAACAAATATATACTGTTTTTGTCCTAAACTATATCTTCAATACAGTAGAACATCTTTACTTGAGGTCTTACTTTCCATAATTTCAGTTATCTGAGGTCAACTATAGTCTGAAAATAAGACATGGAAAATTCCAGGAATAGTTAATAAGATGTTTTAAATTGCTGGATGTTTTAAATAGCATAATGAAATCTTATAAGATCTTTCTAGAAATATGAATCCTTTTGTCCAGTATATCCATACTGCATATACTACTTCCCCATCAGTCACTTATTAGTTATCTTAATCATCACATCCATTTGTCTTTAACTAACTATTAATTTACTTACTATGGTAACTGATATAGCTGGTCCATAGCAGGAATCCACTGGTGCTTGGCATTCTGAACCTTGCAGGAACACATCTGCTCTGCTCATTGCCAGATGCTCTGACAAACCTATAACATGAGTGACTGCTGCCAGTGTTGCTATTTCCTAATTGAAGGGAGAGCCTATGTAGTACATAAGAGGCACTGCTGTATATTCTGCCCCAAGAAAGAAGTACATGGTATGAGCAAACCATTTTATCTCAGTAAGCACTTGTTTCTTTCTCTGGAAATTGGGGGCAATAATGGTAATAATGGGGGTAGTAATCTTCATGAAGTTATTGGGAAGAGTTAGTCTTATCAAAGAGCAAGTACGATGTCCTGATTATTCCTATAGCAGAGCAAAAAAGAAGGCTTTGTCCATAGTCGCTCCATAAACATGGATAAAATGTATTAAACTAGAGATCTCCAATGGAATTGGCCCCAGAGCATGATAACAAGAAGTTCACAAGGACAGCTTAGCATAATGCCCCGAACATAGTAGTTGCTCAAGAAAGAGTGGTGTTATCTGCCCCACTTATATACTTTTCTCATGTGTGTACCCATTTTACCTTATTTGGATACATTGTACTATCCAAAAGTTCAGCTTTCTTTGTGATGACTGTTTTATCAGCTGTATGTCTCCACCATGACTTTCGATTTCAGAGTTCATTGTGGGTATTTGTTTGACAAACATCCTTTGCTAAATAACTACATGGTAGGCATTGTGCTAGATTCCAGGAACTTTGAGGGACTCATCATTTCGCAGAAAGATTGACAGTGTACAAGTCAACAGACAAGAAGCGTTCGACTAGTGAAAATGGAGAGCTGAGAGCAAAATAAAAGAGGACAACACTGGAGTTGAGTGGTCACCGAAAGTTTCCCCAAGGATTCGACACTTGAGCCCAAGGTTTACAACCAGTAATGTGGAAATAGAAACAGCTTGCTATATGGAAGTGGTCAATTTCTTTTGAAAGCCTGTGATTTTTTTCTTTTTGAGAAAATGAACAGTTAAGCAGACACTGGAGATGGCACAAGGGAAAAATGAAAAAGGACTGGCAAATTGCCATCCTGCCCAAACTAGTCTCATTGTTTATTGTAGAACTGTTTTTTACAGGTTCTTTCCTTGAATGTCAAGGTTAGAAAGAGAAAGTAACCTAAAAAAAATCACTAAAATCAATGCTTGCTACACGTGGTGTATATGCACCTGTAGGGTGGACATGGGTGATTTTTTTTTCATTGCTCACTGATGAACAATTTTAAAAATGCTTTTAAAACTACATCCAGAATGGAGCGTAATGGTGCACACCTGTATTTTTTAACACTCATGCGATAGGAGCAGGAGGATGAGGAATTTGAAGCTTAGAGAGTTCCAGGTCAGTTTCTCCTACACTATGAGACCTTGTCTCCGGAAACTAAATTAATAACAATAACACTATTCATAACTACATCTAATATACAGTGAATAGTTTTGTGAGAATTGTTTCTTGGGGGCATTGAGGTTTACATTTCATAAACCAACCTGGATAAATAGGAATGGATGTTCGGGTTATGCCCAAGCTAGAAAATGTTGCCACTCCCATGCCCAGGGAATGAAAGAGAGAAAATCCAAACATTTTTTGTCTCTGATTAGCATGGTCCTTGGACATGACAAAATTTGTGCAATTTATGCACATATGAATATATTTAGGTAGATGACACCTTATTTTTCTTTTCCTTTATAAAATTTTTAAACATTAGGGAGATCTTGGTATGTGAATACTCTCTCCGTATTATGTTTCAGCCTTCCTGTTCCTTTTCAGCTTCTTTTGTGTGTTCCCTCCCTATTCCTTCTCAAATTCATGACCTTTTTCTTTAACTATTGGCACACATATGCACGCACATGCACACACGCAGACACACACCTCTATGTTACATGTATAGTCACACATGAAAATATAGCCTTTGACTCCAGTTAGGGTTGCTCATAGGTATATGTGTTTAGGGCTGATCTCTTGGGATCAGCTATCTATTAGGGTGCTCCTCCCTGGAGAAGAATGACTCTTCCCTTCTCAGCAGCCATTAATTGCCTGTAGATCTTTATATAGGGGCAGGGCCTTATAAGATTTCCCTCACCTGTGTTGACATGTCAGCTGGGGTTGGTGTTCTTCGGCTCTTGTTTAGAAAATCATGCTGTTAAGAGTTCATGGATTTGCCAGGTGGTGGTGGCACACTCATTTAATCCTAGCACTTGGGAGGCAGAGGCAAAGGCATCTCTGAGTTTATGTCCAGCCTAGTCCACAGACTGGGTTCCAGGACAGCTAGGGTTACACAGAGAAACCCTGTCTTTAAAAAACAAAAACAAAGATTTAGTGGGTGCAGCTGACTGTCATATACAGAAACCATTAGTTGACACCAGACAGTGTAGTCCTCTGGCTCTTACAATCTTTCTGCCCTCTTCCAGGCTGTTCCCTGTAGGGATTATGTTGTAAACACAATTGGAAATGGGTACCCCAGAGTCAATTGTTCTTTGCATTTTGACCAGTTATAGATTTCTATAATGGTTCTCATCCACTACCAAAAGAAGCTTCCTTGATGAGTGGTGAGAGTTCCATTTATCTGTGAGTAGACCGATATGTATTTAGAAAATAATTACAAGTTATACTTGTTTAGAAAAGTGGAAACAGTAGCTTCTCCTCTAGTGTCCATGACCTCACCAGTCACAGATAGCTGGCTAGGTTTACAGTACTAGGCATGAATTCCCCCCTATTGTTCAGACCTTAGGTCCACTTAGGCATCTATTGGTTGCCCCCAAGCTATAAGTGCCATTACTGCATTCTTGGAGCTATCTGGCCATGCTAATATCCTTGTGTTGGTTCATAGGTTTCACAGCTGTGTAGGACTACTGATTGCCTTTCTTCCTTAGCAGCTTGCATAACAGCTTCTGATACTATGAGAACTAGTCCTCATGGAGGAGGCTTCCAGATCACTTCCAACTTGATTCCTCTTGAGGTCTGACCAGGCCTACTGTTGATACTAGGTTCTCATTTGTAGTTAGACATGGGTTTGAATTCCGGTTCTGCGGCCTTGAGGAATAGTCTCAAACTCACTTCCCACTAGTCTTCTTATCTATAGACACGGGGATTCCAGGATCTCTTAGACTTGTTGAAAAGATTAAGTGAGATAATATACCAGAGAAATGCTTCTCACAGTGCTTGCTACATAGTAAGTGCTCAAAATATATCATAGCTATAATTATCCAAGTTTTCTGGGGCAGTCCTAATTTTAAAATATTCAGTTACACTTTCAGTCTATTTGTTATCATGTGAAAGTCCAAAATGTGATCACTGCATTTCTCTTCAGAGTTCCAAGGAAGCTTTGTGTTTTCTTTCAAGTAGCAGATGCAAAGCTGTCTCTTTCTGTACTCAATTTCAAACCCTCCACGAGTAAGGGATACCTTATTAAGACTCAAAGCATACGATGGCTATTATCAACAAACAGAAAATAACAAGTGTTGGAAAGGGTGTGGAGACATTGGAATAGCTGCACTCCTGGTGTGAATATAAAATGGTACAGCTGCAGTGGAACACAGTATGGTGGTTCCTTGAGATTTAAAAATAGAATTACCATATGATCCAGCAATTCCACTTCTGGATGTGCACCACAAAGAACTGAAATGAAGATCTTGCAGTGAGAGCCGGACACGAATACTCATAGCTGCATTATCCACAGTACCTAAAATGTCAAAGAAACTCCAGTTTTCATTGGCAGACGAATAAAGAAAATGTGATGGTAATGTACAATGTATTATTTGACCTTTAAAAAGAAGAAAACTATTGAAATATGCAAGAACATGGATGAACCTGGAGAACACTGTAATGAAAAAACTAGTCACACACACACACACACACACACACACATGCCCCAGGCACTAGGGCAGAAAGCATGGCAAATTTGGTAAAGTGCTTTATGTGAGGAAATGAGTTTATAGTCTTAACATCCATGTAAAAATCTAGATGTGATGTCAGGCACCTGTAATCCTGTGGCTGGCAGGGCAGATAAAAGCAAAGCAGCCTAAACAATCAGTGAAAGACCTTGTCTCACAAAACAAAGCCATCCCACATTAACCCCTGGACTCCACATGTACATGATGCATCCCCACACAAACATATATATACACTATATACATATATACCTAATACCTCAAGAAAGCAAACAAACATATACTTTAGGATTCTACTTCTATGGAGTACTTAGAATGATCAAATTCACAGAGATGGAAAATGTAAGTAGAGTGTTAGTTGCCAGGGACTTTGGGGTGGGATGGTAGAAAAATAGGGGTTATTGTTGAATAACCACTAGTGTTTCAAGTCTTAAACACAAAGCATTCTAGAAGTGGGTGGAGTAATAGCTGCACACCAGTGTAGACATAGTTAATACCCGTGAGCTGCATACTTGAAAGCAGTTAAGATGGTAAACTTCATGTTGTATAGATTTCAATGCAATAAATATGGAGATAAGAAGACCTACTGGGGAGTTGTACTTATGACAAATTGGGTAAAGAAGAATTGCGATCTTGATACTAGAAGAACTTGGGAAATAAAGTCTTGAGTTTTTATTAAAAGTACATACATGTTCACCGAACAGAATGACAGGAGCCTGGGTTGGAGACTCCTGTCCCTGGTTGTTGCAGTTCATTTTCGGTTTGATTTAAGGTCTTGATTTAATTCAACACATAGGTGAAGCTCAAATCACTTATGGCCTTATGTTGCTCATAATCATTTTTATTCATTATCTAAAGCTCGTTATAATTATCTAAACATGTCCTATATTAAAATTACATTGCAATTGCATACTTGTCAGCTTCAGGATCGAATCTGCAAGCTACAGCTGCCCTGTACCATTCATTACAATTAAATTCCACTTGTTCACAAATGGCAGGCAGAACCACTACAGAGTAAATTTTGTTCAGAAATCTATACAGCCATTAGAGTCAGCCAAGAGGTATAGAAAATTGTCATCTAATATATGTATATGTTCATCAGCTCATGAATTCTGGTTACTATTGTGAGAGTTATTAGACCCATCTATTCCTCCATAGCGTTTCTGAGATAGCTAAGAGCATTGAACAATGGGCCAGCAAGGAAGCTGTTGAGATGAAAAATGAAAGTGGACTTTGGAAGCTGGGGCTTGTCTCCAAACAAATCAATCAATTAATTAAAGAGAAAACAGGTGGTTTAGGCACAAATCAATCACTAAAATGGTGTAAATTATCTTGTTTTCTCCAGCAGTTTCCAAACTAATAAGCGATGTGGCAGTTGGTGACTTCTCTTATTAGAGTCTGATGGCCAAAAGGCAATGGGAGGTGATGGCAGGTTGAACAGAAGTTCAAGGTCATCCTCAGCTACACAGAGAGCTCAAAGCCAACCTTGGCTACATATGACCCTGTCTCAAAAAAGAAAAAAAAAGAAAAAGAAAGGAAAAAAAAAAGAAAAATCCACTCAAAAGCTGGGCGTGGTGGCGCACACCTTTAATCCCAGCACTTGGGAGGCAGAGGCAGGCAGATTTCTGAGTTTGAGGCCAGCCTGGTCTACACAGTGAGTTCCAGGACAGCCAGAGCTATACAGAGAAACCCTATCTCGAAAAACCAAAAACCAAACCAAAACAAAATCAAACAAAACAACAACAACAACAACAACAACAACAAAAAACAGTCAAACAAGCAAACATGAAGCTTTAATAAAAGAAAAAGAGTCTGAACCCCTCGAATAAAATGCTAAGTCCAAGCAGTCTTCAGATGCATACATTCTTCAAGAAGCACAAATAAGTCATTGGGCATATCAGCAATTTCGAGATTAACAAACTGGGAGCAGCGCAAAGAAGGAAAGTTTTCAAGGTCAGTTGGGTTGGGAAACAAATACCACTTTCATAGTGCTGGGCACTGGGGATATGGACTTTCTATTTTTCTCACATTTTATATCTTCTAATGTACTTTCCTATGAGTTGCCTTAAAATTGAAGACAAAATACTAATCACCAGGAAGTGGACCATGTTAAGTTGTCAAGCAAACAAACCAAACTAGAGAGAGGATTAAATGTAATTTAATAATCTATGTTCTCATAACTTAACTCACTTTACAGTGATATCCTGGTAAGTTAATGTTATCATGTTTAAAGGGAAAAAAATAAAGTAAGAAATGAATAAAGTCAAGGGGCTGGAGGGATGGCTCAGCAGTAAAGAACACAGGCTGTTCTTCCTAAAGGTCCTGAGTTCAATTCCCAGCAAAAACATGGTGGCTCACAACCATCTGTAATGGGATCTGATGCCCTCTACTGTTTATGCATGAAGACAGACTACCCACATACATAAAATAAAATAATTAAGTAAATTTTAAAAAAAGAAATCAGTAAGCCGGGCGTGGTGGCACATGCCTTTAATCCCAGCACTTTGGGAAGCAGAGGCAGGCGGATTTCTGAGTTTGAGGCCAGCCTGGTCTACAGAGTGAGTTCCAGGACAGCCAAGGCTACACAGAAAAACCCTGTCTCGAAAAACCAACACAAAAAAAAAAGAAAAAAAGAAAAAGAAAAAAAAAGAAAAGAAAAGGATTCAGTAAAATCAAAATGTCAGTTTAGGATATTGTCAGTTTAGGGCATTCCTGCATTTGAAGGCAATTTAACATAGTGAGCCCAGGTGTTAGCATCTAAAAGCTCAAGTCTTGGTCCTTCCTCTTACTAGTCAAGTGATAATGACTGACTCATCTTGACCTTTGGGGCTTCCTATGCATGTAAGGGAGTTGGCACATATGGAAACCACTTAATACGTGGGGAATGTTCCTGTTATTAGTGTAGGTGGTACATTATCTGTTTTGAATATACATAGCTATCCATTTTTATTAATAGTTCTGTCTTTGTCTACTTCATCAAACAAAGTTGAGCCAATATTTTCAAGGGAAGAGGCACTAAAATACAAGTTCTAACTCACTTGAGAGAAGCCATATACCTCGTGTAGTGTGGTTGAGGAGACTAGTTGCTACAAAGTTAAAAGAACAATTGAACCAGTGAAATGGTTCAGTGGGCAAAGCTGCTTCCTGCACAAGGTTGGAGACCTGAGTTCCATCTCTGGAACCTATGTAAAAGAAGAAGGAGAGAAGAGAAGCCTTTCCACAAAGTTCTTCTCTGGTGTCCACATACTTTGGTACCTGCACTGTCCCCAAGTCATGAGTCGCTCTCTCTCTCTCTCTCTCTCTCTCTCTCTCTCTCTCTCTCTCT
>NC_034613.1:121511731-121558216 GCF_900095145.1 Mus pahari
CCCAAGGAACTGAAGGGGTCTGCAACCCTATAGGTGAAACAACAATATGAACTAATCAGTACCCCCAGAGCTTGTGTCTCTAGCTGCATGTATTTACATTTCAAATGTTATCCCCTTTCCTAGTCTCCCCTCCCCTCCCCTATTCCCTCCCCCTGCTCCCCAACCCACCCACTCCTGCTTCCTGGCCCCAGCATAGCATAGACCCTTCATAGGACCAAGGGCTTCTCCTCCCATTGATGACTAGGCCATCCTCTGCTACATATGCAGCTAGAGTCACGAGTCTCAACATGTGTTTTCTTTGATTGGTGGCTTAGTCCCAGGGAGCTCTGAGGGTACTGGTTAGTTCATATCTTTTTTCTTCCTATGGGGCTGCAAACCCCTTCTGCTCCTGAAGGAGCTAGAGAATTTTTATATTTTAGAAGAACAGTTGATTCTTAAGAGTTGGAAACTCTGGCTTTGAGTCCCATCTGTGCTATGGTGTGACGATGAAAAAATCATGTAACTCCTTTGAGTTATAATTCCCTTGTGGAAACGAAAATACCTTTATCAGTTAAGACCGGGAGAAAGGTGGCCTGTTAAGGCATCTGGCATATATTAGGTATGCAGTGAATGTTTGTTGACTCTGAGTCACAAGGAGAGAATAATTCTGCAGAGATGTTAATACTTTATTATTAAGAATGAGGGCCCAAGTGCTGCACAGCACTGGTATTGCCTCAAATTAACTTCTGCCATTTCTTGTGAAAAGGTCAGCATAGCTGTCATATTCACCAGGCCCCAGGACCTAATTTTGTATTCCTGCAAGGATTTTTTTTTTTAAAGCAAGGGATAAAGTTTGCCTTGGATGCCAAAACTTTTCTCAGGAAAAACATTTGAAATAGTCCAAAGATCTTGATGATATTGTTAATACTAACACCAAGAATAACTGAAAGCTTGAGGCAACAATATTAACATCTTTTAGAGGCCTTTTGTTCTATTCTGTTTTAAATCAAAATGTATAGTCCAATTCTTTTCTATTGATCATTGAATAATATTGCTATTCAGATTCTCCCAGAGTCTGTTTGACTGAAGCCTAATCTGGTTTAGTGAACATAAAATAAGATCTAATATAGAAACAGGACATGTGAACACCATGAAAATAACATTAATATACACATGGACCCTATTAACACTCTGACAAGTATGAAGCAAAGTTTCCTATCTCTAGAAGTTCCAACTCAAATGTAGCAATTCCATATAAATAACACAGTACCACAGAAAGAATCATTACCAATCAGAATGATAGGGGAAAGTAGGCGAAGGATATAAGCAGATTATTTTAACTAGAGCTATAAATAATCACATGGCCAATAAACTCATGAAAAAGTATTCAGTCTCATTATTCTAGTCTTCCAGGAAATAATAAAGTACAATAAGAAGCAATTTTTCAAAAATATGAGGTTCCTAAAGGTGTTTTTAATATGCTATTAGAAAATCCAAGGGGAACCTGCACTCCTATTCATTGCTTATACATATATTCCCACGAGCATTGTCTATTGATACCCACCGTATACTATGCCAATTTATGTTTATTCATCGAATGAATAATTTTGTTGTATCCCTTGGAATACATTTAAGGCATCCAGAAAATTTTTAATGATAAAATGTCTTCAAAAATTGAGGTCAGAATTCACAGACTACTATTTTTTGCAAAATGTACAGAAAGCTCGCAATTCATTATTACTTTTTTTTTTTTTTTTTTGGTTTTTCGAGGCAGGGTTATTATTACTGGTTTTAAATTTTATTTTAAAACTGTTTTTTTTTTTGATAACTTTCTTGGTACAGGGTTCTGAATTCATTAAAAAGAAAAATACCAGTGAATCTATATAATCTACCAATCTTACTATTATTGGTTCCCAACTTTCTGGAAGTTTTTAATACCCTGCTATTATTAGCTTGCTTTTATGTCATTTCTTCTCTTCCTTCAAATTGTGTATGGCATATATTTTTTAAACATTCAAGGATCTCATATTTAATCTTGTTTTGAGAAGTGTTCAGAAAGATCATGGTGCTCCTTAGGATAATTGTACCCAGTCCAGAGGGAGGCAAATTTAAATGCCTCCTTTGAAGCATCCGTATGATATTTCTTAATAGCTTTTTGCTAGTTCCATAATACATTCTTTTCACAATGTGAACAGATCTTTTCCATCAATAAAGAAGGCATAATTTTGTTAATGATAGGTAAGCACCTTATTATCTGTATTTGGCAGGCTTAGACATATTGCTGTCTTTTGGAGAAAGACAGCTGTTTCCAGATGTCATTAAAGCAGGCATTACTACTGACAAAGCTTTCTCACAAAGGATCTGACAACAGCCCTGTCCGCTGTCAGAGCTGCTTGTTCCAGAAATTCTGTGGGAGTTGGGACCCTGTGATTTCTAATTGCCAAGGGCTTTGATTACAGCCTCCTGCTCAGAGTCTACAGTGAGCGCAATTTCCATCTAGACACAGGATCCCATTCATTCATTTTTCTTCTCTTATCTCCCTCATTGCTTCAGTGCTCTCACACTCATGAACTTCAACAATGCTTGCTTGAGATTCTGACACCCCTCCTAGTAACACACTAAGAGTCTAGGCCTGTTGAAAAGGAACACAATCTATTTTGTTTGTTCTTGAATTATGAACCTTAAATGATCCTCCCTGGGCTTCTTTTTGTTAATGCAATCGTTTCAAATGCATGGCTATCATACTTTGGCATTTCTCAAATATGTGGGCCAATTTCTCATGCAACAGAGTGATTTTATTATAACTCCTCAGCATAAAAAATTATAGTAGTTTTTTAGTACAAAAGAGCAGTTGCTATAGTGATTTAAATGTTTTTGTCCCTGGATTGAGTTACTTCTGTACCTAGTGACTCTTTCTTAAACTTTTGATTTTCACTCCAACCTTCTTTTTTATTTAGTCACACAATAGGAAAACCTACCAGGAGAAATGTAAATGCTAGTAGTAATTTAGGTAACTTATTTAGCTGTTTTTGAATCCCTACACATTAAAATTCAATAAACAACACTTCATCTATGCAAATTATGAGTGTATCTTAAACTGGATGTCGATTCACTATATTGTTAAATATCAGCATGGGAAGGAAAGGGCACTATAATTGGCATCTTATAATCCTACTCATGCTACTATCCTGAGAATGACGGCTGCAGATTTTTGAAAACCAAACCATGGGTATGTCTATTTTATGGATTCCTGAATATCTGCTAAAGAGAAAAAGATCAATCTTTATAGATTCAAATGCAAAAATGTTAGACACACTATTGTGGCAGAACTACAGAATCACAGAAAAAATATAGAGTAAGGTTTAATTTATTTATGAAATGTATGTGTTCTTATATATAAATTCATACATATGTATATTGCAACGAAAACAGTCTAGGCATATACAATACAGACTTGCTTTTATTGCTGTTATTCTTTAAAAAGGAAGGGAACAAAGAGATGGGAATGGATGAATAAAGAGTTTTACTTTTCACTATATAGCTCCATAAAGTTTGACTTTTTGATGAGCATGTGTTAATTTTATACTTATGGAAACTATCTTCTTTAATCGAAGTCCCTCGTGAAATTTGTCCTGTCCCTACCACTTCACTTTCAAGGCAAGAATGGAGAATTTCAGGGATCAGAACTCACTGGTTTCAAGATGAGTGCATGAACAACAGTAATAAAACTTGCCATTCACTCAGGATTAACATAAGAATTATCTAATCGATTCTTTATAATAACCTTGTAAAGTAGGTTCTGCACTACATTTACAGTTTTAAAAAAAAAAAAAGCCAACGGTCATGGAGATTAATTTTTTCGAGGCCATACAGTTGTTCTGTTAGTCTGGAGAGGGTTGAAGAAAGTCTAAAATGGACTAGGGAGTATGAAAACCACATTTATTCTTCACAATTCCAGAAGCTAAGATGTTTAAGATTGAAGTCAAGTTTCCCATGTGGTTAGTTTCTGAAAGGAAAATTTTCCTCATTTCCTCTCTTGGAAATTCCAACTGCCTCCAAAATCCAGCTACCTTCTAAAAGGCTCACCTTCATGCTTAAACATGGCCACAATAGGAACTATGATCTCAACATGAACTTTTGGAAGATGTAAATCCTCAGTCCGTACCAGTTGAGTAGAGTTTTCAACCTGGTTTATCTGGCTGGCTCTTCTACCATGCTTTCGTTATTGAACATCACACTGTAGCCTAATAATAAGAACCTAAATACAATTTACAGTAGTGCCAGAGATTGTCCTGTATACCTTCATATTGTGCTGGTTAATCTTGGTGTCATCACCTTGATTAGATTAAGAAGCGTCTAAGAGATTAGTAAAGATTCCCTCTAGGTATGTCTGTGAGTTAATCTAGAGATGGCTAAGTGAAGGAAGAAAACCAGCTATGAATATGGGTGGGGTCACACCAAAGTCTGGACTTCCAAAGGTATTTAAAAAACCAGAATGCTAGTGTAAAAAACTCCTGTCTGCTTCTTGGTTACCATACTGTGTCCTCTTACCCGCTCCCCAACATACCTTATTGCAATGGACTGACATTTCTAAAAATATTTCTCTTTCACATTGTAAGTTGTTTTGTTAGGTATTGTTCACAATGGATAAATATGACTAACACACATACTGCGGTAAATATTTTTAGCACATAATAACTCATTTATTCTTTACAACAACCCTATGTATTTGGGTTTGCTCTTTCTTATTCATCCTGTGGATAAATCATGCATTTGATTATGTGAGAGGTGGGCTAGGTATGTTCTATTCATCAAGTAAGTGCATCTTCTGGAGAAGTGCTTCCCACCATTATGTACCTCTAGTAAATCTCCATAAGACTTCTCAGTGAATCTCTAAGGGGTCTAGGCTTGAAGCCCAAATTGGAATCAAACACTGTAATTCCAAACTTAGGAACTCAAACTAATTTTTGATTCCCAAATCTAACCTATCCATCCATGTTACTTTTCTAATTTTTTAAAAAATGACACATCCACTTTTCAGCCATATTGTTCATGGGGTTTTTTAAAAATAACATTTTTAGTTCTTTTATTTAGATTGCATTGACCTCTCCCCCAACAGAGGAAGAGGGGGTAGAATGATGATTCTATTTTAAGGAGATAGTAAGTGAGAACTGGTGAAACAGAAAGTGGAGAAACTGACTGCAGTCAGAAGAAAAGATGGACTGCCCACCTTTTCTAGAGGACAGAGATCCAGAGTGTGTGGGAGTGTGGGAGAAAGTTTCAGCATGCAGTACATGTTGACCTTCTATTTGTGATCCTTTTGCCTCTGTCATCAAATGTGTTTGGGAAACATATATCCAGTAAGGGGCCAAGATCTAAAATAGATGAGGAACTTAAGCAACTCAATCACAAGAAAACAAATTAATCAACAAAATGAACACAAATGAGCCAAACATGTATGTGTGTGTGTATACAAATATATTACACTGGTTAGAATAGCTGCTGTAAAAGATAGCAAATGTTGTTGAGAACATTAAGAAACGGGAACCTCTGCACACTGTTGGTGGAAGTATAAATTGCTGTAGACATTATGGAAAATAGTATAGCTAGATGTTTTTAATGAAAAAATGGAACTGCCATATGATCCATTGTCTTTCTCTTGCTCTCTCTGTGTATATATAGCAATATATATAACACATAATATTTAGAATTATATATGTATGTATATAATATACATATATGTATATATGTTTATATGAAACAAATTGAAATAGATATAGCAAAGAGATATATGTAAACTCATGTTCATCTCCTCACTATTGCTAAAATGCATGGGCAACCTAAATGATCATTGATGGATAGATAAAGAAAATGGTACATATACAAAATGGGATACTATGAATTAGCGTTAAGAATGTGAAATTCTGTCATTTATGACAATGTGGGTAGAACTGGAGTACATTATACTGTGTGAAATAAGTTAGAGAAAGACAAATACTGCATGGTTTGGATTATATATGGGATCTAAAAAAAATAGATCTCATAAAAATGCAGAGTAGAAAGATATTACTCAAAGTGTATGGGGACAGCAAGAACTAGAGAAAGGAATCAGAAGGAAAATCAAATCAGTGCTATTGATTTTTGAATCTCTCTATCCCACTTATATATTAAAAGTTTGCGCTGAATATTAAAATAAAGTAGTATGTCTTTTTAAGGCTGTTTTCAAAGGTTTTCATTTCCTTGGCTATGAAGGATTTTGTAAATAGAAAACTGAGAAGTGGGTATGTACCTGTTAGTATATACCTATTATTGAAGGTCACATTGATTGATCCTGAAGGAACTGATATAAAATAAGTCTACGTTTGAAAGATTTAAATAAAATTTTATTTTGAAAATTTGAGAAATTGAGACATTCTCAGGAAGCAGAGGCAGATGGATTTGTGTGAGTTCAAGGTGAGCCTGGTCTACATAGTGAGTTCCAGGACAGACAAAGCTACATAATGAGACTAACCCCACCCTGTCTGCTGCCCAAAAAGAGATAGTACAGAGAAAAACAACCTGTGGTTTTAGTGTACCACCAAAGTATGAGTGCTTATACTATTTTACATGTGTACACACTAAGGAGGGAGTTGTGGCTTTATAAATTATGGGTTTCTTACACTCTTTGTTTCCCAATGTTCTCTTCAAATTTGTTTATTTTTATTTGATTTGATTAAGGCCATTTGAGAGATGAATCTTTTGATGTAAAATACAAGAACATTCATTAATGATAGTAATCTTAGCCAGTTTTGCCAGGAAGAAAAAATTAGCCTTGAGAACAAACGTGGTAAACCAAAAATAATTAAATTATTTTGCAA
This sequence comes from Mus pahari, assembly GCF_900095145.1. Classification (NCBI taxonomy): domain Eukaryota; kingdom Metazoa; phylum Chordata; class Mammalia; order Rodentia; family Muridae; genus Mus; species Mus pahari. Next base: position 121,518,568 of record NC_034613.1, read on the forward strand.
CCATTCTTCTTTGCTTAAGATTTAAATAATTTCCAGTCATTAAATATAGTTGGATATTCAAAGAATGGAAACATTTTCATTCTTACTGAGAACAATCCTCCAAGTGTGTGTATGCATCCATAAGAGAGAAACCTTCTGTAAAGAAACATTATGTTCTCATCTGGTGAGCATAGGTCTGTTTACACACATCTCCTTTGTATGGGGGGTGGGTTATGCTTCTCCTTCTTGGATTCTTCTTGAAACAAGGCTCTGTTTTCGTTCTCCAAGATTCCTTTCCATTCTCTTTCATAGTATCATGGTGCCTCCCAGATTCACATTCATAATCTCTAGAAAACATAGTTGCCTACCCTTCAGTCTCCACATTGAAATTTTATTTCACTCGGAGAGCCAATTTAGGGAAAATGCAAGCGTGTGCATTTTGAAAAGATTTATTCCTTTGACATTTAACAAAAGCTGCATTTTTTGTGTGCTGAAAAGTCATTTACTTTTAAATTTTTGATTAAGTTCAAATTTACGTGATGAGGACTAATGAAAGATGAAAGGCATCAAATCAAGGTGAAATGCAATTGGAAATTGTTAAATGTGTAGAAATGCGCACAAGGAGAATTCTATTTAATGGCAAATACATGATTTGATGTTGGCCCTAGCCTTAATGCACCCCGCTGTCTTGGAGACATTTGCAGACACTGAAATCTGTGGTGCACAAATTGCTACTGGTCTTTTTTCTTTTCTTTTTTTTCTTTTTAAACACGGGCATAAACAACAAGTGGAGTACAAAATGGTGAGTGTTTTCAATTTACTGGCCCTAGGAATATTTTTACCCCTGTAAGGTTAGAAAGGGCAAATGGAAAAAACAGGGGAACAGTGGATGGCCACCGTAGCAGGCAAAATCTAGTACCATAATCATAGCAGTCATTAACAGTAAGTGCTAACATTTCTAAAGGGCTTACCATGCGCAACACCCTTAGGAAATTGCCTTACATCCATTTCCTCCTTTGATAGTGCCTAACAACTACCTATGAGGTCTCATTTTGCAGACCAGAGTGGTCACACAGTTGATCTTTGACTTTTAAACTCCCTTTGACTTGATTGTAGAGACATTGCCTATACTCGCTTTTAGTGATTTTGGAATTCATGGTTATCTGTCCTTACAATGGACCGACTCTACTGGGCTCTGAAAAGGGCTAAAACATGGAGAAGGCATTTTGTAAGCTGCGAGATATATAGGCTAAGCTAAGATTTGCTTCTGGAACTTGCAGTGGTGTGACCACTGGAGTGCGACTCAGAGCTTATGTGGCTCAAAGAGGAAGTGCCAGTCAAGGTGATGGAGTGCTTTTGAAGGCTTTGCAATGATTAGCACCTTTCAATCTGGTAACAAATCCCTGAACATTGGTACTACTGTTATCCTATAATATATATGATCTAACTAAAGTTCAGAGATGTTAATTTCCATGTCTGCATTTGTACCTCTGGGAAGCAGCAGAGTGTGGGGTTGAACCTAGGCAGTCAGGATATAGGAGTGACTCTGTTATATTACCTCTCAGGACAGAGGCTTCTTTTAAAACTTATTTTATTAGATATTTTCTTCATTTACATTTCAAATGTTATCCTGGGGGAACTGATTAGTATATATTGTTGTTTCACCTATAGAGTTGCAGACCCCTTCAGTTCCTTGGGTAATTTCTCTAGTTCCTCCATTGGGGTCTCTGTGTTCTATCCTATAGATGACTGTGGGCATCTACTTCTATATTTGTCAGGCATTGGCATAGCCTCACAGAGATAGCTATATCAGTGTCCTTTCAGCAAGATCTTGCTGGCATATGCAATAGTGTCTGCGTTTGGTGACTGATTATGGGATGGACCCCCCGGTGGGGCAGTCTCTGTATGGTCCATCCTTTCGCCTTAGCTCCAAACTTTGTCTCTGCCACTTCTTTCATGGGTATTTTATTCCCTATTTTAGGAAGGAATGAAGTATCCATGTGTTGGTCTTCCTTATTCTTGATTTTTCTTGTGTTTTGGAGATTGTATCTTGGTTATTCTAGGTTTCTGGGCTAATATCCACTTATCAGTGAGTGCATATCAAGTGAGTTCTTTTGTGATTGGGTTACTTTACTCAGGATAATATCCTCCAGATACATCCATTTGCCCAAGAACTTCATAAAGTCATTGTTTTTAATAGCTGAGTAGTACTCCATTGTGTAAATGTACCACAGTTTCTGTATCCATTCCTCTGTTGAGGGTCAGTTGAATTTCCTTTCTCTGGTGCTTTTCCTTCTCGGCTACCCCTTAGCAAGTAAGTGTACTGTGCTAGCAAATTTCCCCAAACCCCTTGGCTTTTATATCATTAGTGACTTCCCATTTGGTTTCTTCATTTTTCTGGTGCACCTTTATCATCCTTCATCCTGGTTCATTTAACATTACTTATGGCAGATACCATCTTCTCACATCCCTAATGTTTTTTTTTTCATAAATGACTCCATTTTGACTTGGGAATTGTCTTAGTCAGTGTTCTATTGATGTGAAGAAACAATGACCATTTAATTGGGGCTGCCTTCCACTTTTAGAGGCTTAGCTCATTATCGTCATAGCAGAAACAGGCAGATCTCTGTGAATTCCAGGCCAGCCAAGTCTACAGAACAAAGTTCCAGGACAATTAGAGCTACACATAGAAAACCTGTCTCAAGAAAGGGGGGGGGGAGAAGAAAACAGTTTGGTTTGTATTACATGAATGAAAGAATGGTGAGCAGTTTGCCTAATGTCTCATACATATAACCCTTTAGTGGCAATGTGAACTAGGCTATGGGTTCTCTCATTCTCAATCCAATGTTCTTTTCCATTGTATCATCTAAGAGAATTCATGAACTTATTTAACTACTCATTTATCTGTTACTATTATAACAGTACATTGTGTTTATATACAAGGCACTGGGGGTTAAGAAGGTCATTATAAAACTGTTTCCAAGGTTTTGATAACACAAGTGAGATGATGTCTCACTAGAAAAAGCTGAACAACAGCAAGCTGTGGCCATTATGTACACTAATGCAGTCTGTATCGGTATTTGTCATGCCATTGGGCAGATGGAAGCGTAGTATTTGCAAAGCATGCTGGGTCAATGGAGGAATAATCTTACACCTCAGAGGCAAGCATTCTAGGAATTTCAGCTGCAGTGTGTCTACTCTCAGTTGAGTACAGAAGAGAAGACTCAAGATTTTCAGATACTTATAAGAATCTCATGATGGTCTGTACCCAGTTATGGCTGTGTGGTCAATGTGGGTATATTACTAGCATGGTCATGAAGATGAAATGGCAGCCATTTCTGGAAGAGTCATGCTATGGCAGATATGATTGGAGAGAAAACTTATAGCAAGATGAAGGATTTTTGAATTTTATTCTGTGAGAAAAGAAAAATAGGTAGATAAAATACACATAACATTACTTAGGAAGGTCTTGTTGTCACTAGCATGGGCGATAGACTCTAGGGAATAAAAGTAGTTGGTAGGTTATTACCATCTTCCATATGATACATTATGGTATCTTGGTCTAGAGAGGCTATAACAGAAGCAAAAAAAAAATGGTAGGCAGGATAGAGTTAAATTGTGGAAGTGAAAAATGATATAGTTTGGGAGCAGACAAGAAGGCTCAGCCCATGAATATATTTGGTGCCTAGCCTGATGACCTAAGTCCCATCCCAGGGATTCACATATCGGAAGGAACATGATGACTCCTGCAAGTTGTCTCCTGACCTCCACATGTATTCTATGGCATGTGCATGTGCATGTGCATGCACGCACACACACACACACACACACACACACACACACGCACACACACACGCACACGCACACACGCACCCAGGCACTTGCGTGCACCCAATATAAATAAATTAAAAATGTAATACATTCAGAAAATTATATTGCTTGGTAGGAGAAATGGGTGATTTCCAGGTTTCAAATTCAAACAAATGAGTATAAATGAGGAGGAAGTATTGCATTGCTGTACATATGGGGTGACAAAGGACAATGTTCAGGAGTCAGTTCTTTCCATCCATCATCTGGGTTCTGGAACTTGAACTCATGTTTTCGGTCTTGTTAGCCAAAGCTTTTACCTGCTGAGCCATCTCAGTGGTCCAGAAAGATTTTATTTTTTCATGGCCAAGACAAATGGAATGATGAGTTTCAAGCTGAAACTTAGAGACAAAACAATCCAATCAGAACACCATGGCAAAAGGCCCAGCCAGGTGGTATGAAGCACTAGATTGGAAAGATAACAGTGAGGATGGGAAGGAAATGCTGGATTAAAATATGTCATGAATGAAGACTTGACAAGATTTTGTCTTGGAATGACTATAGAATTGCAAGATAGAGAATATCTGGAAGCCTCTGATCTCTTCTGTTCTTCAAAGCATCCATTCTCGTGGCTTGAAATACTATTTTTATCCTAATGACTCCCAGATTTAGCAGCACTCAGGCCACACTCTCTTGGCCAACTGCCTGCCTTTTATGTACACATGAAGTTTTATGCCTGAGAAACATCTACCATCCCATTTCCAAACTGAATGCTTGGTTCCTAGCCCCATCCTCGGTCTTCACACTGAATGTTGATTATATTCTTCCAGTGGCCCAGGCAGAAGACCTAGGAGTTAGCCTTGATTTCTCTTTTTCTTTCACATCCTTCATTTCTTCTCCTGGAAAATCTTGGTTTTTGCCTTAGACAGTTATCTAGAATGTACCATTTTTATCATTTCCATTGCTACTATCCTGATTCATATCATAATGATCTATCTTTTTGGAGTGTAGTACACTGGCTTCCCATGTGGTTTTGCTCCTTTCTCTTTGCTACCTTCATCAAAGTCTATTATTTCTTTATTGCCTTTAGGAAGCAGATGAATTTTGTTATATGTAAGTCAGACTACGTCATTCGTCTGCTCAAACCCCTTCAATGACTCCCATCTTACACATAGTGATAGCAAATCTCCTTTCAAGGACCCATCTCTCTCTCTCTCTCACTCACACACACACACACACACACACATGCACACATGCATCATGACATAACTCATTCCCTTACATCCTTTGAGAGTTAGATGAAATATTGCTTTCTGACTGTCATATTTGAATTGGCAAGTGCTTGATACTTCATTATCTAATTATCTTCCTGTTTTATTTCTCTATACTTTAAAAACTACTTCTCATTATGTAATTTTCTAGTCTTTGGACTCTGATTTTGCTGGAACAAGGTCATCCAAGTGGGTTTTTATTTGTTTATTTGTTTGTTTTACATTTTAAAAAATATTTATGATGGGAAACATTTCAAGTATTTTGAACATTCAGTCTCTAACATAACTGCTTAACTTTGTCATTAATACAGAAAAGCACTATAGTGTAAATTCTAGGAAGACAAAACAGTTTTGCTTACTGCCACATCTCCAACAAATGTTGTTTGTTTACTGCCACATCTCCAACAGATGTTGAGAACAGTTCTGTCACATAGTAGGCATCTGATATAGTTTAAAATTATCAAATTAATGGAGACTGAAGACCTGCAGAATCAAAACAATTATAACAGCAGCCCTGATGGCATAGAATCTTGAGCAAGAATGGGCTTTGGTTAGATTTATAGTATATCAACTCTCCTTCCTCCTATCCCCTCTCATCCCTACACTATCACTTAAGCATGTTCTGTGAAGTAAATAAAAGTCATTTTCATTGCCTATGCAACTCTCCTGGTGTGTGAAATTTCATTTGACTTCTTTTAATGTTGTCATTTGTCTACTCAACCCTCCTAACTCAGACTCTCTAATAACAATAATAACTCAAATGGTCTGCACTAAAACCAGAATGCTGAAATCGGTGTTTTTTAATTAATTTAAAGCAAGTGTTAGCAATAGCTCCTATTGACAACTCTACAGTTTTTAACACTTCGGCACATTTTGAAGGACTCTCAGAAGTTAAGCAACTGTTACTGCTATGATATGAGGTGTTATTTTCCTTCTATGCATGTGATGTGAATGGTTTGTCCTGATAAACGTTTGCTTTCAAAGACTCCCAACAGTAGGAAACATGTGGTAAGAAATATGCTAAATTAAGTATCCATCAGTTATCTTTCACCGGGTCTATTACAGGCTCTAAAGTTTTCTTGAGGTTATATACACCACCTTGTTGAAAAGTCTCTCAAACTCATTTACTAAATTATATGGTCTTTCACATGTTGCTAGAATCTAAGGAGCCTTCACTATGTATGTGGTGATATGCAGAGGGCTTTCATTGACTAGCTCATTTAATTCTTATTGAGTCTCTGGGGGAGGGTATATTAATATCATTATTCTACTGATGAGAGTGCTCTTGAGGTGCCAAAAACTGAAATAAATTGTTTCAGCCTGCACAGCCCGCAAAGGAATTTTCTATTTACAAAGAAGTTGGTGAGGAAGTGGGTGTGGCTCTATGAGTTCAGCGTCCTGAAAAACAAAAATGGTGCCTATGGACTAAAGACTTAAAAGGATATGACGCTCATTTAATTCTAGACTTCGGAGTAACAAGTAGGCAAAGGCATGCAATTCTGACGTACTTCAGATAATTATAAAAACTTTCCCCATGGAAAGGGGATAAGCTGCCCACAGGAAAATGTTTACTAATCAAGAACCTCCCTCTGTGTCAATAAACAGCATTGCTTAATGTAGTCACTGGAAAACAGCACTGTGGCTTTGGAAGGGCTGTGGCTGGAAAGCCCGTAGAAAACTATGAAAGAGGTCATATCATTACATGTGCAAACAAGTTACTTGGCCCTTGTAGAAACAAACATAAAAATAATTAGAGGGAGAAGTTGTCTTTCTTCATCTGTGCCCCAACTTGCTGGTGCATTTACTGTCTTTTTGATAGGGGGATGAATCGTTGTGCCAGACTGCATAAACTGTATGACTCCATCTTTTCAGATCATTTCACACCCTATACCATCTCTTCAGGCATCAGTAACAGCAGCCAGCATGTAATGAGAGCCTACTCAGAGACAAGCAATTTATATGAATTATCTCATTTCATCATCACAGTTAGCCTGTGATTTCATAGGCGTTTATTAGGAGCTCCAGTTTCTGATGAGGGGGCTGAAGCTCAGAAAAGTTATGTGAGTTATCCAAGCAACTAAAATGACATGGGAGTTATATGAGTTTTCTGTGACTGCTAGAACAAAGGACTCCAAACTCTGTGGCTGAAAACAGCAGCAATTCACTCTTCACAGTTCTAGAGGCTAGGAGTCTAAGATCATGGTGTTGGTGACACCATGGAGTCTTTAAAGACTCAAGGGGGATTCTGTTCTATGCCTTTTCTCAACCTTTGTTAGGTCCCACTATTGCTTGGCTGGAGTAATGTCTGCCACCATTTTCACAAGATCTCTTTCTTTGTATCGATGTTCTCTCTCTCATGAGGACACCCATTGAATTTAAGTTTGCGTCTAATACTGATAGTACCAATACAGATCCTTACTGTAATTTTATCTGCAAAGATGACTATTCCAAAGCCCCAGTTGGGCATATCTTTGTGGAAACACCCTTTAAGCAGTACAAGTCACCTAGACAGCCAATATTTATTTGTTTGTAAGATGTTGGACTTTCCACTGGAGTAGGCAGGCCGTGTCTACGGAACAGTCTTTTGCGATTATTTGGTTTCCTCAGTAGATTTCCTACAGTGAAGATTGACATGAGTGAACTTTATATCAAGATGAATTAATAAGCTGATTTTTGGCTTCTGAAATACTGCTGCAAGTGTTTATATTGTATTCAGCATGTCCTCCAGAGTTTGATCATTCCCTGGCTAAAACTGACAAAATTTTTATTTGAAACTTGCAAAATTGAGGATTGGCCTCTGTATAAAGACCAATATTCCTTTGAAGTTTGGACATAGCAAAGGTCTCTAGCCATGGCCATGTCTTTAGTATGTAAATGGTTATGAATTACTGAAATATCACAAATTATTGAGGACATTTCTAATCATTAAAGGCTTACAGGACTTTTATACCCACCTATGTATTATATACCAAAAATTCTTCATAGCACCTATACTGTGAATTTCCAGACCTAGCTAGCTACATCAAGTTACAGAAAAGATTTATCTAAGCATGCATTATCACCTTAAGATGAAGATGCTCTAGAAAAAAATGGAAATACAGAAACAGGACTTCCTATGCCTTTGAGTTGGTGTGAGTGCCGGGCAATTGGCCCAGCTGACCATTCAACACTGCCTGTTTAACACCTTGATTATGAAAATAACAATCCTAGAGATGTGTTTCTCCAATCAATTTCACAGGGTTTCATCCAGTGAAATCAGTGAAATTGAAATTCTAGTGAAATCAGCCTTCCATGACATTGAAACACAGATCCAACTCCCAAACATCCATTTACGATCTTAGTCAATAACCAATGATAGTATTGTATCACTACATCATGAAGTATGAGCTTTAGTTCATATGATTATTTAAATCAAAGCAAAAATAGTTATGGCAAAATTCTTAATCTCACAATTCTAAAGCAATGTATGTAATAGGTTTGGGGGGACTACAATAACCATTCCCTAATATCTTGAATTAATCGCTAAAGTCTCCTTCCACTCCACCATTCTGATCCTAGAAATATTCCTGGGGCTTCAAATACATTTGTAAGAAACACATTACTTGCTGCAAAAGAGTCATATTTCCCTTCTGGGTAATGAGTTTCTTAAAAGGAGAATATTTTCTCATAACATATTCCTTCTTTAGTACTTTGAAGAGTGAGACAATATATGCACATGCCAAGCATCTTGTGTCTGATACAAGGAAGTGGTTAATAAATGTTCATGCTGCCTCTGCTACACTGCTACAAGAATATCTCTTGAATTATTGAAAGTATAAAATTGGAGAGCTGCCTCCGAGTGAAAACTAGGGAATCAGCTGCATTGACAATATTGTGTTTATCTGACTTTAGGCAAACAAGTTAGAACCCACATCTCTGTAGTCTGGCTCAGTGACAGAATACTGAGTTAGTTTGGGAAAGACATGAGTTGCTGACACATTTTCTTTTAGGGGGAAAAAGCTGTGGTGACTCCGACCCAGCAAATGTCTTGTCCTAAAATGCAGTTTCTAATCCCCAACATGCTTTCTGAATTAACATTTCTCAGAGTGCATTCCATGGTGTACTAGTCTCTGGGAATGGACCTTGATAGTTTTTACAGAAATGAGCTCTGTGAACAAGTAATGTTGTCAACCATTGCATGAGTCAATATGTTTGCCCAGCTGCCAGGATATTTGGAGTCCTTACTATGTTAGCCGGTAATGTGAGCCTCCTAGAAGATGCTGGAGCACACTGTTTTAACGTTTTCCTTTTTCTCTTAGTCCCAAGGATAGTGGTCAGGAACTAGTTTGAGAAACACAATTATGAGAAAACTGCTCTAAGGTAAGTAGCGACTCCTATTTGCTGAGAAATAAGGATGCTTTTAGACCATAATTGATAAAAAGGAACAAGAAATGAATTACCTCCTGAATGCTAGAGTTCTGTCCTTCAGCCTCACAGTAGTACCACTTTTCTCTTTGCACAGTTCAGATTCCTTATTCATCACGACAGTCACTTGTTTCTCTCCCTTAGACCACTCTGGTCTCTCTGCCTTCATAAGAAAATGACCCTGATTTCTGCCTCATAGGGAAAACAGAAGCAATCAGAAAAGACCCTTCTCTAACACTGTCTTCATAGCTGTACCACAAGCTCTGCCTCTTCTCTTCTCGGCATGCTTGATCCCTCTATTTGGATACTACAATTCCCCCTTTTTTATTTAATGAAGGTCATTGATCTAATCATTATACATCCCATGACATCAACACATTTTCTATTATTTTAATCAACATCTTAACCTGGAATGAAAACCAAGATTTAAAAACATTTCCCCTTAAAGCAGCTCCATTTCTCTTCACCTCAAAGCAAAAATGCTGGAATGAGTTATCTCAGCTCATTGGTCCCAGTTTCTCTTTTGTCTTCTTTATTTGAGCCCTAGCTAATCAAACATATGCTACCACATGAAGACTCACACCTTAGCTAACAAGGAAATCTCCTTAGTTTTAAATCCAATAGTCATTTCTCTACTTTTATTTGATCCAGCAGTAGCACTTAATGCCATTGCTTAACACTGATCTCCCTCCCCCACTTGACTTCTGGAACATCGCATATTTTAGGGTCTCCTCTCACTTAAAAACCTAGTACATACAGGTTAAATAAATGACAACTATCTAAGAAGACATGTTTTATTTGCTTCAAACATCATACAATGTGTATATGTCTCAAATGGTACTCTACTAACCTGGTAGATTGTTCATGCTTCAGTGGATGATTCCCACATCCATGCACATATGAGCAGCACTTACTAGATTTAGTGGGTTGTCAAGAAAATAAAGATATGAAATTAGGAGGGAGGCATGTTGGACAGGATACGAAAGGAGCCAGAGGGGGAAATGGTGGGTAGATATGATCATAGTTTGTCGCACACACATATGAAATCTTCAAAGCTGAGATTTTTTAAAACATGAATTTAAAATACTGTAAGGACTGTTTTCCCAATACAGCATGGCTACTTTCTGTTATGCCTGCATCAGTAAGTCATTTTCTTTTTTATTCATCCTTCTACGCGTTCAGGCCAAATCCATGTAGAAATTCTCAATACCTGTATCTATCAGCACTTCGTTTCTGCTGTGCCTTTAAAAGTATATTTAGATTTTGACTGTTTGTTACCATGCCCACCACTGTCATCTTAGTGCAAGACAGCATCATGTCTTACTTGGGTCATCTCAGAAATTCAATAGCCCTGTGAATCATATTTTGCTTCTGTTCAAGCCTTTTCATGGCCTTTGCAATTGTTCACAGTAAAAGTCAAAGTCCTTAGAATCATCAGCAGATGGTACATGCTGTGCCGTCTTCCCCACTTGTCCCCTTGACATTATTGCCTACTACTTTCCTCCTTGATTGCTCCAACCTGTTTGCTGCTTCTCTGACTCAGACACAAAAACTCCCAGAGGGCTTTCATTGTTCCCTATAACTGGAGTGTCCTTGCACCATAGAGCCATAGGCTTACTGAATGTTCCCAGCTTTCTATGGAGATGAAACCTTCGCAGTGCTATCTCCTTTACTACCATATTATAAGGTCATCACTCTCTACGTAGTCCCTACATGTTCATTATTTTTAGTTCTTATCTGAAAGAGTTATTGCCAGATATGTTCAAACTTACTTATTTTCTTCCTGTCTACCTTCATGACTATGCTTCAGGGAGGAGGCAGGAGATTTATTCTGTCACTACTATACACCCAGCACCTACCACGGCACTTAGCACACAATAGGGGGCTGGGTAAACATATGTTACATGGACAAAACATGATTGTAAGTGCAGTCAGGTTCTAATATAGATGGCATGTGCGGAGGACATGGATGTTCCTCATCCCACACTGAGTACTTAATATAAAAGCTAACCTAGAAATGTGAACATCACTGAACTCTAGCACAGCAAATATGAAGCTACACATAAAGTCACTCCTGTAACAGTCAAAACTCTCTTGGGACACTTCTCACATGCAAAATTGATAAAGCGTATGAGGAGACACACTAGAATAAGAGTTAGTTGTTACATATATCAAATAAAAGAATTTCATTCCAATGAACTACGGGTAATAGAGTAGTAGGAAATGATGTTAAGATATCATCTCTCTAAAGATATAAACTGGCGCACAGTACATAACTCAAGAGCACAACTCATGTGTTTGTGTAAATGCTTACCACAGAAATATTGTGGTATGTCTGAGGACTATATACTATACACAATAACCACAGGAAGACCTTACCTCTGGTGCAACTGAAATGTTTTAAAAGTTGATTAAAAGGCTAAACTACGACTATGACTCAGGAGAGAAGAAGCAAAATACAAATTGAGCTGAGAGCATCATAGAACACAGCACAGCACTGTGGGACACTGCACAGTAATCAGAACATAGAGAACATGCTTCAATTCCATAGAACCTAAGCCCTACAGGAAGAGAACATGAAAAGAAGAGAAAAACAGGAAGAGAAATGGCTCATAGGAAGATAGCTAACAGTTTTCCAGAAAGCAAGAAAACATGAATCCTTAGGTTAATATTATAGATCAGGTCCTAATTAGAATAAACCAAGACAAGTCAATAGCCTGGGCATGCATTGTGTGTAACTGAAGAGACAGGGAAAATACTGAAGCCTGCTAGAAACAACCAAGGAAGCAAAGCATTTCTGTAGCACAGATTACTTGAAGTGGAATGTCTGGAATGAGGGATACAAATATCAATACAATGGATAAGATTAAAATGTGATTCATGGATTTTAATAGTATTTCTCTCAGTCTAAAAACATATTTGTTTTAGTACGGTCTGTGATGGCATGCCCCACCCCCAGCTCTCCATTTATTTATATGTTCGCAACTGCATTACCACTATTGATTCATATTGAGCATGAGGCCAATTAAGATCCCCAGGTCTTTTTCAGATGAAAGGCTATCAAATGAGGTCCTCTTCAGTATGGACCTAAGTAATTAAAGTTTAAAATACAAATGCTGGACTATTCATATATTGGAGTCATCCTTGAAAGTTTGAGACATTTTCAAAAGTTCCTTAAAGGAACTAAACTTAAGCTGCATAGAGTTATTTTAAGCTGGGGATAGAGAGGAGAGTTGGGGTGGAGGCAAGAGGAGCGATAAGGTATTCGAGGCAGTTGTAGGGTAGGAGAGGAATATAGAGTAGATACGAGGAGGGTGGAGATAATGTGGAGGGGAAAGAGATATCAGTTAAGGGCAGGGTGAGACCTAAAGGACCAAGGAAGACACAAGGCTTCTAGTTTCTCTGCTTCGTGGTACTGGCCAGATCATACAGTTAAATAGTGTGGCTTAGCTAATAGCACAGGGACAGTGACACTGGAGTGATACATTACCCGTCCAACTAAATATTATGTATAATAAAACTTGAATGGAAAACTAAAAGAGGTGTTCTAAAAGTATAATTCAATAGCAAATTCAAGATTATTTATCGTTTGTTTCCGTGGTTTTGTTTGTATATTTGGTTAGTTGGTTTTTGTTTTTCAGGCAAAAACACTTTAAAGCTAAGAAGGAAGTATAAGAAAGGAAGATGTTGAATACATGGGAAACTAAACACAGACAGAACGAGAGAGGAATATACATCACAGTAAACACCAGCAAACCTTAGTTCTAGTCTGAATTGTACCTCTTACAAACCACGCGACTTTGTACCGGTTCCTCATCAGTGACTATACTTGAAATGGAGCTCTAGAGGGTTGAAACTAGGTCTGTGGTTTGTTTGTTTGTTTGTTTTCTTTTCCAATGCTGTATCCTCAGTTCCAACGATAAGGTCTAGCATATGGTCAGGGCACAGCAAGCATTCATTAAATACATAAATGAATGAATGATGCCAGTTCTGCCTCATGCATGGAGTCACTGTGACCTTCAAATGAAATTAGAGATGAGAAAATATTACAGGAAATGAAAATACTGAGCAAACCTTCAGAAAAGCACTACATGTACTACTGAGAACTCTTTTTCAAGTCAAATTATGAAGTAATTTGCAATCTTTTAAGGGTGAAATGGTAAGTGGGACAATATTTTCTAGTCTTTTTTAGCATGGAAAAGAACAAGAATGGTGAAAGTTTAAAGCACTTCAAGTGAAGTAAGGCACACATCAAGATCTGTTCTCCCATTGTTACCCAATGATCGGATGCTAGGACTTACAATGATGTTAATTAGAGTTACCGCACATTGACCACACAAAATGTGTTAGGTCTGTCTGCTATTTTAAAAAAGAAAAGTCTTACAAAGACAGTAATATTATTCCCATTTGAGGCAAGAAAATGAAGGTTCGGAGAAGTTAGATGACTTGTTTAAAACGAAGATGAAAAGGTTGTAAAGACAGACTTATCTCAGGCTGGCTTGTCTCTGACGTCAGTGGGAAGAAAATGCAGATAAACAGGCTTCTACACACCATAAAGATGCCATCATTAAGAGACACATTAAAAGGTGGAACATGTTGGTCTAACGAGTTTCTCATCACTGAGGCAGGGTTACAACATAATTTACCAAGCTCAGTGAAAAATGAAATGACCCCATGGACATGAAGTCAGGTCTCACTAGATATTTTTGAGAAGTTCCCCCAGCCTCCGAACAGGGATGTCAGACATAAATGAGTATGAGCTGTCACATAGGTGGGGACACCTTTAAATTGAGACTTTGCAGTCCTACACAAGTGGTTCTCAACCCTCCTAATGCTATGACCCTTTAATACAGTTTCTCGTGTTGTAGTGATCTCCAACCATAAAATTATTTTGTTGCTACTTCATAACTGTACCTTTGCTACTGTTATGAATTGCATACAGGATGTCTGATATGCGACTCTCACCTCAATAAGGTGGCAACCTATAGGCTGAGAATCACTGTTTTACATTAAAGGTAAATGGATTAAGGGTACTTCCTAGGGTTGTTGACATGATACCTTTAGAGGTAATTGGATGAGAGAAAATTCTGCAGGAGAACTCGAAGAGATCAAGGGTGCTGTAATGATCTGGGATACTACAAACAGAGAGTGTAAGAACCTAGTACAAAACAACAACAAATACTTTTAGATGCACTGAAGCATAATATAGTCAGACAGACGTGGGTTTAAATTCGAACTCTGAGAGTTACTAGCTAAGCTTTGAAGAAATCACAGAAACCTGCCCCAGCCTAGTCTCTCACTTTGAATATGATCACAGTACCTGCCTTACAATGCTGGGGTAACGGCGTCAATGAGACAAGAGGATGTTAACCTGTGTTATCTAAAAAATATATAACTGGGAAGAATTTATTATATTTGTCATTTGCTTTTTTTTTTTTTTTGATTTTTCAAGACAGGGTTTCTCTGTATAGCCCTGGCTGTCCTGGAACTCACTTTGTAGACCAGGCTGGCCTCGAACTCAGAAATCNGCCTGCCTCTGCCTCCCGAGTGCTGGGACTAAAAGCGTGCGCCACCATGCCCAGCCCATTTGTTTTTGTTTTTTTGTTTTGTTTTGTTTTGTTTTGTTTTTGAGTTCTTGGTTGCTTTTATTGCATTAAGTTTTCCCAGAGAGAAATATAAAATAAGTATCTGTTCACCTTAGATAGGGAGAGTTCGACAATACCATACAGTGCAATACATCTGTTTGGGGAGTGTGTGTTTATTTGTTAGCACGGAAGAGCAGACATGCAAGACATTTAACCCATTCTCATTAGAGAAGCATTCACAACTCTCCCCTTATCACCCGAGCAGTTGGCCCTGGGTCTCATCCCAGACACTGCTACAACAGTCATGAGTTTGGGAAGGACCAAGTCATATTCACAATATAGCAATGACAAAGTAGTCAGCCAGCCCATCTAGAGGACACAGAAAGCCTTTTACATGCTAGTTCTAAGTACTGCACAATGTCAGTGGTTGACTATGATTTAAAGTGAAGGGCGTCTTCTAGTGGGTACTAATAACAAACCTTCAAGGAGAATGAAGTTGACAAGGATTTCCCTTCATCCTGAAGACATTCCCTCACTGTAGAGAACAGTTAAATCCTCTCTTGGAATTCTTCCAGGGAAGTGTTTTTCTTATACTGATTTTTCACAGAATGAGAACTAAGAATAAAATTCACCCCCAGCCCAGCATAGCTATATGTGGTAGGTACTTGAAATAGCAATAATCTTGCCACCTTTGTCTGAAAGACCCCTTCCACCTCCTCATAACTCTATGTACAATGACCTGCATCGTGGCGCACAGACACCCAGAGTTTTCCAAGAACTCTATTGTCCTTTACAAAGCACAGAAAGAATGGTACACGACCTAAAAGGACATTACAGGAAATCACTGGGTAGCCTGGCTTCTTTTCTACTTTTAATAGTAATAAAAAATACATCCACCTCAAATCATTAATTAACTGAGCAAAATGGCTATAACTATTATGTACAAGCCTCCCACCCACCCTCTCACGTCCACATGTTGCTTTGCAGTCCCTGATTTGGGATGGGTGGAAGGTTTCTTTTGCTTTTCTTTGAAAAACCATACTTTTTAT
Source organism: Mus pahari (assembly GCF_900095145.1). Lineage (NCBI taxonomy): Eukaryota > Metazoa > Chordata > Mammalia > Rodentia > Muridae > Mus > Mus pahari. Next base: position 121,534,663 of record NC_034613.1, read on the forward strand.
TTGGACTCGGGATGATCTCATAACTTGTCTTTTCACTATGTTACATCAGTCATACATCTGCACACATAGTCTGTGTTTTGAACTGGAACTTTGAATTTTTAATGTATATTCATTCCCAGTCCTGATATCTCCCCACTTTTGTCTTTAATAGCAACATCTTTTGTTTCCTTGTGGACATCTTGAGATCTTATATGTTTATTCTGTCTAGTGTTTAGAGTCACAAAGTTCAGTTTTGGTACCATAAATATGGAATACTTCCCACATTATCTTCCTTTGATTTGGGGATTTAAGTTGAAGGGGAAAAGCAGAGTAGATAATGGCAGTTCATGACCTAATTACTGATTTTAACACATCTTTAGTCTTTCCATCCCAGTGTCACTCACTCTACTAGTTCAGCTCTTCATTTCTTCTTTCCTGGACTGTTGCTATAGCCTGCTAACAGGTTACTGCATGCCTAGCTTCCTTCTCTTCAAATTATCCGAAACACAGCTATTGATCATCTGTCCCAACCACAGCTCTTGAGTAAAGAGCCTTACTGAGTAATAGACACACTTCATGTCGGCATTCAAGGCTTTGCTTGGTTATGTAATCACAAGGCTTTCCTGTTGTCTTTCTGCATATGAGCCTGAGGCAATTTGACTGCTCCTCATTTCCAGAGAAAACTGCTCCAATGATTTTCCACTTTGAATAAGTTCCACTCAAGAGATACTCTGGTCACCATATTTTTCTTCCTTTCTTTCCTTCCTTCCTTCTTTCCTTCCTTCCCTCCTCTCTTTCCTTCATTCCTTCCCTCCTCCTCTCCTTCCTTCCTTCCTTAGTACCTTCTTTTTTTACTTTTTTCCCTCCTACTCATCTCCTGTTTTACTCTATCAGTGTAACAGGTAGAGTTCAAGCTCCCCCACACCACCTCATCTGTTTGCCAGGCTAGTGCCTTACCACTGAGCCACACTCCAATCCCATCTTACGCATTTCTTAATGTACATGTCAAGCATTAAGTACTCCTTGGAGTCTTTCCGGGACACCTCAGCAGGATACAAACTTTCTTTTCTGTGAATTTCTATAACATTAACATTTAGCATTTTTATTATGGAAATCCTAATTTGGAGCTAATTATGTTTATGCACATAATAATAAGCATCACCATGAACATATTTACTACTTACTATGTGCCAAGCAGGCACTGTGCTAAGTGGTTCCCAGGTATTAGGCATTTCGTACTTACTCAAACGTTCTGACCTTAGGTTCTTTACGTGTTTACATCTTTACAAAACAATGGATGACCTTCAAGAGTGGTTTATCTGTGAAGCTTACCTAGCAATACTTTTCATTATATATTGAAACCGAGATACTTATAAAATGTTTATTAATGTACTAAGTAATATTAAACCCATTTATGTATTAATAATCACATCTTAATGAAAACTAGCTATACTTTAACCTCCTGCAATATAATATCTGCATTTTTTTATTTTCACAAACCTCTTCAGTGTAATGATTTAGAGACTGTCTACATTTTAACATCAGCTTCTGCATTCAGGCTATTACAATATCACATGTCATGCAACCTCTGGTTAAATTATTACACACTTGTGAGAGGATAGGGTGGAAACAAACCAAAGAGCTCTTAGTGTATTTATTTTAATTTACATATCATTTACGTGTGTGTGTGTGTGTGTGTGTGTGTGTGTGTGTGTGCGTGTGCTGTGCGTATGCACGCACCAACATATGCATAGTATTATTGTAGAGGTTCAGAGGATCACTAGGACCACTAGTAGGAGTTAATCCACTTCTTCTACCACATGGAGCCGGGGGTTTGAACTCAGGTCATGAGGCCTGGAGGCAGGTGCCTTTACCCACTATGCCATTTCACCTGTCCAGATCTTAGCGGTTTTTTATGGAAACAATTTTGACTTCATAGTTCTACAGGGGTTTCTTAGCCATGCTTTGGGAACTGCTTGCCTGGGTTGAAGACATAGTATATATGATGTGCTTAGAATAGGGTCTGCTCCATACTAAGAGGTGTGTAAGTCCTCACTATCAATAGTTTTCCTAATCCTTATGGTCTCCAGGGAAACTAAGTTGTGGATAACTTTATAACATGCTCTAGAATACACAGGCCATAATGGACTGATACAGAGCATCGGTCGGACGTCACATAGTCTTTGCTCGGCACTTGCCTCAGCTTTTAAGCACTATGAGACAACGACTTTGTCCTTAGTGAATAGGTTGAAACAAAGGCTATGATCAGCATCTCTGTATCCTTAGGGTCTGACTCTGAACCTACTGGCCTTTAAGTAATACTTCTGGCATTTGTGAAACTGATCCCAAGGTCTGTAGAAGGTTAAAATGTTAAGAGAAATCCATAGACTTGGATGAGACAGGTGAATGGTTTCTAATGTCGGTTTCTTCAGACAGCTTCCTGTGTGTCCCTAGTTGGCCTTGAACTCACAGAGAACTACCTGCTTCTGCCTCCAGAGGGCTGGGATTGAAGGCAAGGTTTTGTTTTTAATCTGTTTGAACTTTAGTATCTCTTCTGTAAAATGGGCATAGTAACGTTTTGCACAGGTTATTATTATGAAGACTAAATGTGAGCCTGTATCAGATATAGAAGAGATTTTCAGTAGCAGCCAGCTTGCTTTCTTCTTTGAGTTCATTATTAAGGCAACTCCATAGGGAAAGACCTTTTTTTTGTACAATGCCAGAGCTCAGCAGATACTCAGTGCTCAGCAGATGACTGAATGATCTTGCATGTCTAAGCACAGTGTAGGATGCATATCATGTAGCTCAGTATTATGTGCAATTTACTGAATTGTATAGTAGCACAGATTGGGAAAAATATAACTTGCCCAGGCAATATCATTTATTTCAAAAATGGTTACTTAATGAACACATCATGGTGGGTACAACTGGCCTAAATGTACAAATCAGCTGCCAATTGGATGTTCCGTGGGATCTACCCTACTCCCTCCTATGAACTGTTTGGGGCTGGGGACAGATATATGAATGGTTACTAGAGTCACTGAAATAACAGCTGTGGTTCCTTTCTGGTGGCTTTGACAGTCTAATGGCACACAGAGCCAAGGAGCCCTGCTCACTTTGCCTCTTGGCTCCTGTCATCTTTGTCAACACTCAGATGAAGTTTGGAGAACTCCTCCCTCGTTCTCCTTTAAGCACAGCCTTTGTTCTTTTCACATTAGCATACTCCACCTGGCACCAGTCTCAGTCCCTCTCCTGTTGTCGCCTTTGAATTGCTCTCTAGTATTCCAGTCTTGATTGTCTTCCACCTCTACAATAGCTTCTAGGGAGAGCCTTCCCTTGGCCTACTTTCTTAGTAAATGCTTTGGTAGAATTTTGATTTTCATCTAATATTAACTCTTTCTCTATGAAGGACAGAGAAAAAGAAGGAGAAAGAGTGCTGCTTTCAGCTGTTCTTTTAAAATCGTCAGGCACAGAAGGGCTTCTGTCAGGTTGTCACCTTTATTTCAAGCTATTTTCTTCAGTGCTCAGTTGAGACTTCAAACCTAGAGAACACTGCAGGCCCTGGTGGCTCTCTACACAGGTCTCCCTCCTGATTGTTTTCTGTTTGTTTCCTTTGTTGTTTTTTCTGCTTTTTCTTTTTTAGTGTTTTTCCATGGGTCCTCTTTAAAATGACCACTTCACATGCACTTTATTCCACTTACTTGGAAAATATAACTTCTTTTCTTGACTCCCTTTGAAATGTAGTCATGGAAATGAATACCCACTGCCCTTCTTTAGCACAAACTCACACACTCTCCCACGCGCACAGGCAATTATAAAACACCTTTGAAGAATGAGGAAAGCCATGGTAAACAGGGATAAAAATGTAGCTTTTCATTTAGATAGACTTCCAAATAGTAATGAAATAAAGGCCAGGGCTTTGCCATTTGAAACGTATAGGGAACCTTTGCATTCTCCTAAAATGTATCCATTAACATAGAAAGCATTTACTGCATGGTGGGCACCATGCTGCTATTGCTGTATATGCCACATTGTTATTTTTTCAGTATGTTCTCGAGAAGATATCATTATGAGCCTTATTGACACATGAGAACATTGACAGATGAATCTCCTCCAGAAGAAATTACTCGCCCTACTTTTCTCACTCAGTAAGAGAAAATGCATGTGTTTGTTAACAGCACCATGTCTTCCAGATCCAAGGACTGGTTGGCATTATGGCACATGGGGATAAGGCAGGGTGGTAAAGGGGGGATGGCAAGAAGGAGTAAGGGTATAGACATGAGCAAGCACAGCTTACTCATCAGAAAGCAGTAGGAGTTGTAATTGCAACATACAAGAATCCATAAGATTTAGAAATATGACCTCCTTTCCATTGACCCAACAGAACAGCACAGTGAAGGGCTTTGGAGTGAGTCAAATATTCACAGATAGACTTTAAGGAGATAAATATGACTTAGTACTGAATCCACAGTTCCTCTTTGCCATTGATAGTATTTAAAACAAAACACAACAAAACTTGTTTATTAAGAATTCTTTATTCACCCCAAGCTTTTGCTTTGGTACAAATTATTTGTTTTCACATATTTTCATGTTTTAATTTGCAGTACATGAGATTCTTGTGAAGTCTTTAGAATAGTCAGTAATATTAGAAAATGTGATCAATATTGGACATGAAATTTTCTTGTTGTATTGCTCCCATATATGTACTTGTACGCTTATTACATATGTATTGCCAATATTATAATGTTGTATACCTTTTACAATGTTTATATCTTATCTCCTCAACTGGCTTGCAAGGGTTTTGAGTATAGGACACCTGTATCATCCTCTCTTTCATAGTGCCTTGTGTAAGTGTGGAATCATTAAATGTGTGCCTGAGGCAGTATATAACAGTAGAAAAAAAGCACTCCAATCTGGTAGATCTGGGTTTGAATTCCTCTATTCCTAATTGTTGTATGTGTTTAATCTTCCTAGTGAAAGTTCCCTCATCGGGGAAATAAAATGTGATAATAGTAGTACATACCTCATATGAATGTTCTAAAGAGTAAGTAAATCAGTGTACGTAAAGCCATAACAGATACATCCTAAATGACTGTTAGTATCAACTCACTTTCCCTTTACATCTAGATTAATAAATGCTTGCTACTGGGGCTGGGGAGCGAGTTCAGAGATTTAGGTGCTTCTAAGTGTGAAGACCAGAGTTCAGATGTCCAGAGACCATATAAATGCCAGGTGGGCATGGTGACCTGCCTGTAATTCAAGCCTTGGAGGGCAGAGACAAATAGACCTCCAAGGTAAATTAGCTAGGGAGCTATATCCACAGCTCAGGGGTTTCCTGAGAGACCTGCTTCAATGAATAAGGTGGAAAAACAATTGAGGGGATTCCTGATATAAACCTCGGAACACCACGTGAGCACGTGCACACACACACACTGTCCACTCATATACATTGCATGTATATGCACATATGCATACACCACACATGGCAATGGAAAAAACAAAAACAAGCTTGTACTGAATGAGCACATCAACCATTTAAAAAGCAAAATAAAATCACCTTGGAGTCAAGAAGATGCAAGCTGACCGACTCCAAAGAATCCAGGGGAGAAACCGTGAATCATCTTCATTCTGTTTCATAGGTCACTCTAACCAGGACACCATCTTACAGAAGGCATCAGATGTAGCCAGCTGAGTCACTATAAGAACTTTTCTTAAGAAAAAATTGCCCTAGCTCCCACTATATCACTGGACTCAGTGCCTCTCATACTAAAGGCTAGATTATGTACTCTTGCTATGACAAGTGGAAAAGGGGGTTATACAATTACTGAAAAGCTTGAGTGTTTATGAATCTATCCATTTCTGCTTCAGCTTCTATTTCCATTTTAATCACTAATTAACTTTCCAGATATTCACTCCAGTGTACCGTACTGATGAAGAAAAGACACACTGAAAGTACTAAACCTATTCCATTATGGAATTAGAGGAGCAATAGCAAAACCCAGGATAATATACTGGGTTGAACATTCTGCTTTAGACCCAAATGACTTGGGTTGGAAGGTTTGTTCTACCACTTACTTGTAGCAAGCCCTTGAGTGGTTAAACTTTCTGTGCATTTATTTCTCCACCTGCCAAGTAAGGGTACCACAGAACTGGTGGAGATTTTTGGTAGTGATTGAGTAAATAAAGAGCTCTTAGAAGACTGTCTGTCATATAGTAAATGTAATGCAAACATTAGCCATTCCTATTTTTATATGAATCGCTTCTTTAACAGCTTCAAGGTGACAAAATGCCCATCACAAAATAGAAGACATTCATTTTACAGGACACTGCTTAGTTGCTTTTAGCAGACTTGTATGTTTGTGCAACCATAAATACTGGAAAGTGTTCATCACCCCAGAAAGGAACACTGACATGCTGAAGACCATTCTTATCTCTGTGGTCTTCCCATACCCTGCCAGTCTTGAGGAACCACTTTCTGTTTCTATGGGCTTTCCTCTTCTTAGCATTTTACATAAATAGACCCAGGCAATAGATGATCTTTTGTGACAAGCATCTTTCATTTCAAAAAAAAATTTTTTTAAACATTTATCCTTAATGTAGCACATCTCAAAGTTTTCCTTTATGGATGAATGATAGTTCACTGTATATATCACATTTTATTTATCCAATCATAAATTGATTAAATTAGGGCTACTTCTAGTTTTATGACTATTATGAATAATGTTGCTATAAGTGTAGCTTTACAAGATTTTGTTGTTGTTTTGAGACAGATTCTCACTGTGTAGCCCTGGTTATCCCAGAACTTGCTATATAGATGGCTGGCCTCAAACTCACAGAGATCTGTTGTCTTTGGGATCTTCTTTACAAGTGTGTGTGTGAAGATATGTTTTCAGTTCTTTGGGTGTATACCCAGGAGTCAAGTTGCTGAATCATGTAGTAACTCGGTGTCTAATTTGAAGGACTGCCAAATTGTTTTCCAAACAGGTCACACCATTTTAATTTCCACCCAGTTGTGGGAATAAATGAAGGTTGCATTTTTTTTATTTCTTCACCAATACTTGTTGTTTTATTTTATTGTTGTCTTTTATTATACCCACCCTAGAGGGTGTGAAATAGTATCCCACTGTGGTTTGGATTTGTATTTCCCTGATGCCTAATGAGGCTGCACACAACTCATATGTGCTTATTAGCTATTCTCATGTCTTCTTTGGAGAACTGCCTATTCAAATCCTTTGTTTAATGTTCAGTTGAGCTATTTGTCCCTTTATGATTTAGCTTTAATGATTAGGGTATTCTGAATACAAGTCCTCTGCAGATACACAGTTGTGAATATTTTGAACATTTTGTATGATTATCTTTTAACTTTCTTGAAGCTGTTATTACTAAGTAAAAAGTTACAAGTACACATATAATAAGGGGGTGAACTGTAGTCAAAAGGATGAGATCCAAAAATTGGTTAGAAGATGTCCTTAGGTACACTCTCTTGCTCTACAGCCTTCCATAGAAACTAAATCCAAAACAGATCTAGCTTCCTTTCTGTGCTGGGCACTGTGGGAAATAAGAGTTTGCCTCTGTCCTCAAAGAACTCACTAACTCAGAGGGAAGAGAAGAGGCAAACATGTGGAAACTTAAATAATTATAACATATTTAAATAGCAGCTCAAGACCACAATAGAAAAGATGACACAAGGCACCACCGTGTGATTAATTGCCAAATGAATTGCACGGAAAGTAATTGCCATGGGAACTCGACAGAGGAAGAGAGCACTGGGGCTAGCGCGGTCAGGGAAAACTTCAAGGAGGAGGGATCTAAGCGGTCTATAATTGACTACAGCCGTGCCTGTCTAATACTAAACAAAGACTTGGAGAGAGAAAAAAAAGTATTGACTCTGTTGGAGGTGAAGTACTTTAATGATTAAATTGATAGCAGTTATTTCATTTTAACTTCAGCGGGAATTTTCATAGCCCAACCTTCCTCATGGAGAGTTGTGTGGCCTCTGTCTAGTCCAGAGGTGAACAATTAGCGAGACAGCCAGCCACATCTGGCTCACAGGCCTATTTAATGTGGTCCAATTAAAAGAATAGAATGAGCTGAATTTTTTTCCATAGGTCAATTTTCATATGAAATATTTAGGAAAATGACATTTTTCTAAAAATGACAGAAAGATCTGGCAATTCTGTGATAGAGAGAATTCACTCGCCAGGCCCATAGTCAACTCAATTCCTAGTTAGAGACTTCTAGAATCATGGGTCATAAATTGAAAGGTACCACAAGAGTACATCTGTTTCCATTTCCTGGTTTTGTAATTGTATGGTACTATTACTTTTAATTTATAGATTATTAATGAAATTCTCAACTCAACATTCTTTCATTGGTGGTGGTAGTGGTAGTGTTTCTGAGACAGGGTTTCTCTGTGTAGCCCTGGCTGTTTTGGAAGTTACTCTGTAGACCAGACTCACCTCAAACTCAAGAGTTTCACCTGGCTCTGCCTCCTGAGTGTTGGGATTAAATGTATGTGCCACCGCTGCCTGGCTTCACCATTGTTTTATACTAAATCGAATGCATCAAAGGAGAACATTTGTTTGCCAAATTCCTCTTCATTTGATTTACAGAAAGGACAGAGAGATGGCTATTAATCACACAGGTGTATGTTACTGGACAGGACCTTGCTTTCTCTTCAGTGTTTTGAGTGATAAAAGATGAAATAATAGAAATTCTTGAGGTTAGTGATTCAAAAATCATCAGAGGCTACTGGAGTGCTAGTTAGGCATTGACTGCTATACCCTCCCACAGGGTTTCTAGTTCAGTAGATTTAAAGTGAGTAGAGTACAAGAATGTGCATCTCTAACACGTTCTGAGGTAGCATACTATTTGTTGGTCTAGGAGCTACACCTTAAGAACAATGATTTTGAGGTAACCGGAGATCTGTATAAAGAGCAGCTAATTTGAGACATCTGAGCATCTGTTAGCAACAGGCTTTTTAAAAGAAAGTCCTTGCTATAGGTAGCAGGGAGATCAAGGACTGGCCAGGAACCCAGAGGAAATGGTTTCCAATACTGACAGAACCATATCTTCTTAAACAACGTTCAGAGCACAGTTAGTTTGATTCACATGATCCTGATTGACTTTACTAGTGTTTCCACCAATCATTCAGTAGAGAATCTTCTCTTGATGCCAAAGGGCATTCAGGAAGATAAGTGAAAGTATCCATAGTAAAAGAAGTGAGAACATTCTAAATTAAAATTGTGGAGTTCTAAGAAAGAATAAAGGATGTGTTCCATTTTATCTATGACTCACTTTATTTAGACTCAGTCGGCCAAGCATCCCTTATGAATTCTTTATTAACACCTAACTAGCTTTTTGTAGAACACTGTAGAAGAAACCTTGATGTATCCAGAGTGCCCAAAAACTTTATGAATGGGCAGGGATGCTTATAAAAATAGCATTATTCTTTCTTGAACCATGACATTTAAAAAAAATCGTACAAAACACATTTTAAAGATATCTTGAATTCAACATGCCCAAAGGGATATTCTGTCTTCCAAGTCAGAAAGGTGAGAAGCCTTATGTTGAGAGTTGAGGAACAGAGGTAAGGAAGCAGATAGAGAATAAAAGGAAGGGAAGAAAGCAGAAGGCAGACAGGCCATTGAAAGACCAGGCTGAGAAGCAGGCACATCCTGTGTTTATTTTATCCCTGGCACTCAAAGAAAGTTGTGTTTCATCAAGGACATCAATTCAGTTTGTTTGTTTATCACAAAATACTGGATGTGTGTTTATACCTCAATCATTTTTTCTCTTGAAATAGACAGAACCTGGAATCAACAGAGAAACACTGGTAAGCTGCATATTGTCACAAACCATCCACGCTGATATACACATAACTTGCATGACCACATTAGACAACTGTGTGAAAAGAAACTGCGTAGGTTTAAAATTCGGTGACTACTTCTTTCTGAATTGCTGGGAGGCACATAAACAGAGAGGCTCTTCCTTGTACAATGAAGTTCCAATATCGTTAAAGCCAGTGTAAGTTGAAAATATGTCATAAACACATTGAAGACAGCCAACCTTCCAAACACCGTAGCCTAGCAACAAGGCACACAGTAGAGTGTCACTTGTTTCTCTGAGGCACCCTGCTGCCAGTGCCCAGTGTGGATCAGAGCATCAATTACTAGCCCGGGAAAAGATCAACATTCAAAACTTACAGTATGGCTTACTTTGAATTTGTATCATTTCTGCACCATTGTAAAGCCTGCATTTTGAAAATCAGACCATCCCGAATTGGAGATCATCTGTAGTTCATAACTCTGATTACCTATTTGATTGCAGAAAATGACAAGATCATCAGTCCGGCCTTGAAGTCAAATATTTGAGAGGCAGCAACTCTGAAATCTCATTTTTATCTTTCATTTTTAAATCAGACCTCAGGTGGATCTTGAATCTATGTGAACTGAATATGTCCAAGGGGGTGTCAGGGGACCCTCCACGGCTGTAAGACCCAGAAAGCACAGTGCTCAGCAGAAATGACACTTGCTGTTCTCCCACCACCATCACCAGCCACACCAGGACCACCAGCACCACCCCCCAAAAAAGGAAGAAAGCAAAACACCTGTTGTGTTTGAAAATCACCTTTCCACTTAGGAGGTGCTGAGCTGAGCTGTATTGACCAAGTTGTCTGGTTACTCTAGTCAAGCAGCCGATTAAGCCAGTCAAACAGCATGATCAAGAAGGTAATCCAGCTATAAGGAGACTGAAGGTCACAAGTTTGAGGTAAACAAAACAAAACAAAACAAGACAAAACAGCTAAAAATAAGAAAGTGAAATTGATTTTGATCGTGAGGGCTTTCAAGACAAAGGCAGTCAGCATCTCTCTTATAAATCTCTGCAGTATGCCTTTATTTCTCTGGAGAGCTCATGTCTTTCACTCTCCAGTCAGCCTTCGTGGCAGAAGACTGCTGTCTGCGCCACCCCCCCCCCCATTGCTGCCTTTATTCTTCAGCTGGAACAATGGTTATTCAGAGTAGCCCACAACTTCAAAAGGAGCCCGATTCACTCTGGGATATAGACTGGAGAGAATCATTTTGAAGCCCTTTCTCTCTGCCTATTTCCTTCCTTGTACAATTTGCTGTTATTTTCTATGGATCTGCGGCTTGAAAGGGCTGCTCTTCCGGGCTGCTCTTCAGTTGCCTGAGCTGTTGTGGGTTTGCTTTGATAAAGGGAAATCCCCTTGTTTTGCCTCCCCCCCCCATTTTCTGCCTGGCCACTAACTCAATTCAGAGTTACAATTGAATAATGCATTAAGAGTGGGTGTGGCTGCCATGTGGCCCTCCGCCCCTGGATTCCTGGGCCAGGCATTGTTTCCCCAAACATCTCATTCAGGACTGTCACATTAAGATCTGATGAATGCGGATTAGTAAATCCTCACCTAGACTAAACAATAGTGATACACTGTTGATTTCTCATGCCCCGTCCTGTGTTCTTTATAATAGGAAGGATCCATCCACCATTGCTGAAGACTCCTAATGTTGCTTTCATAATCTTCCATGAAATATGAAAATATGTAAACAGGCAGAGACAACGAGCTTCAAAGTTTAAAGTAAAAACGATGAGACGAAGGGACACCACGGCACAAGTCATTCTGGGAAAGAGCTCTGCCTTGGCCATAAAGCTGTAGCCTGAGCAGAAGCCAGAGACAGGATGTAAGATTTTCGTGTGGACAAAAGGAAATACATCACCCCTCTCGAATCACATACTTAGATATTGACAAGAAGTACTTGGACCAATAGGCTAGTCATCAAATGACATCATCTTGGTAGTCATCTACAAATTTTCACATCAGGCAGACATGGCTAATTTTTACTCTTGATTTTGTCAAATGCAAAGGAAACCAAAACACAACCTGTGAAAACTGTTATTCTTGCCCTCTGCTGGGTCATTACCAATGAATTACATGCTCAGAATGGGAAAACAGATAATGTTTCATTTTAAAAGACCAATAATATTGAATTAAAATAAAATTTCCGTGACAGTATATTTTACATTCTCATGAATCACGAATGAGTTTATTATGATTCATGCTTGCAGGAAAGAATGACAAATGAATTCATATTGATTACACATTTGAAATAACGTGTCTAAAAATGACAATGTGAATTGTCAGGCAATTATTTGTCTATCAGCTCAAATGTATGTGGAAGAAAAAGAATCCAAAACTCAAAATAGTAAAAGAGCCAAGAACTGTTAAGGAGCTAAAACTCTTACATTAATCTCTCCATGAGGATGCATGCTGAAATGCCTCTTGAGTATGCATTGGGCTGGAAATCTATAGTTAGGGCATTGGATCTGTAGGGTATAGAAAAGGCTTGTGGTTTAGAGCAAAGTAACTCGGTTGGCATGTCACAACACTTATCATTCAACTCTGAGTGTCTGAAAGAGGCCTGAGTCAGAAAGGGCCCTTGAAAACTTGAACCTAGATGTTTCCTTGTGACTCAGGAAATTAAGGAGACATGGGCAAAAAGACTGAGCTCTAGACTTGTTGATAGTATGCGAGCTGTGGACAAGGGACTATATAGGTGGACTAGGAGTCATCAGATGAGAAGGCCTGGGATTTGGCCTGTGTTTGAAACTTCTTGATGGGGGCATATGCTCAAACAGACTGCTTCCTGGATTAAATCCATATCAGCCGCATTTATACATTCTGCTTCGAGTCCCAGGCCCGCCTCCTAGAAGTACACATAGATCTCCTATGAAGGCAGGAACAGATTGAAAATGGAAGAAGTCTGGGCATGAAGTCCCATGGCTGTGTTTAAATACTGGTGCTGGCATTGGTAGATGGCTCAGTAGATGAACAACCTGCATTTCAAGTGTGATGATCTGAGTTCGAATTCCCCAAAACACATGGAGAGCTGGGCTCCTGTAGCACATGCCTGTGATTCTGGCACTCCTCCAGAGATGTGAGACAGCGCTAGGAGAATCCCTGAATGTTCTCAGGCTAGACAATATCCCTGTCTGAAACAGAGTGGAAAGTTAGGACTGATGTCCGAGGCAGTCCTCTGGCCTCCATAGGAGCACAGTGGTGCACTTACACGTATGTGAAGAGATACACACACATATACATGCACATTTAACACACACATAGACATGAACGCCTGAAGATAAAATAAATACTGGTACAATCACTAATTTCCTGTGTCATCTTGGGTTAAGTTACCATTTATGAGCGGAGGATTTTCTCACCAATAGAGGGAAAGAGATTAATGAAAACATAACAGCTGGAGGCTATTGGCCATGGTGATTAGTAAGCAATGGTTATTTACCAGGTGTTTTATCTTTGTCTTTGATCTTCACAACAACACTATATGACAGAAACATTTCTTTCTCCATTTACAGGTGAATAAGCCCAATGTCACATAGTGAAGAAAAGCAGGAGCTTGAAAAATCCCCTCTTCCTTACTCCCAAGGCTCACACTCCTCACCACATCACTCTGTCAAAGCTTCTAAAGTTTACTTTGTGTCATAGAAAAGAATAGCCAGCTTACACTGCTCTGGAAAAGGGACAGTCTGTTTCCAGTGATCACTATTTCCTCACCCCAGCCTTAGCCTTCCCTTGCCTGAGCACTTTGGAACAATCTTCTCTCCAGAGACAATGTGGGGGAGAGAAAGATGGCAGGATGAGGAAGCCTGCTGCCACTTGCCAGCTCTTGCACATGACTTACGCCAGAGTGCATAACCCACTCTACCCCTCTGTGCTTCTGTCTCTTCACCTGGAAAATGTGAACTGTAAACTATGGCACCTGGGTTGCTTTTGTGGCGTTTTGCTTAGCCTCCGGGTAGGGAAGGCTGACTCTTTATAAGTCCAGATAGCACATGCAGAGCAGTTGGGGGGCTATGTGTCATTCAGCTGGTTGCCTGCCAGCTTTAGGTTGTCCCAAGATTTTTCTTTTTTTTTTAAAGATTTATTTATTATTATATGTAAGTACACTGTAGCTGTCTTCAGACACCCAGACGAGGGTATCAGATCTCATTAAGGATGATTGTAAGCCACCATGTGGTTGCTGGGATTTGAACTCAGGACCTTTGGAAAAGCAGTCAGTGCTCTTAACTGCTGAGCCATCTCTCCAGCCCCCACCACCAAGATTTTTCTAAGTCCAGATTCTGAGCTAGTAGCTAAGGATCTCTCTGTCTCTGTCTTTCTGTCTCAGTCTCTTTGTGTGTGTGTGTGTGTGTGTGTGTCTTTTAATTTTGTGGGAGGACAAAGACTTGCACTGTAGGCCAGACTAGCTTTGAACTTTTGATAATCCTCTAATCTCAAAGTCCAAAGTGCTGGATTAATGGTTTGTGCTGCCTGGACAGTAGCTGGTGATTCTAGATCAAGTTCAATTACAGGGTTAAAGAACCTGTTCAATTCAAGAACCTTTTTGTACTAGAGATGGACTCTAGGGCCTCCTGCAGAACGAACAAGTGCTCTACCACTGAACTATATAACCCAGCCCCTCCGAGGGCTCCTTTTGTGTAACTCTCAGTATGTAGATGAAGCATCTGACACGAGAGGGGAGGAGTTATGTGGGGTGGCTTCAGGGCTGCTGTGTTGGAAACACCTGGAGATTCTTGGCAGGGTTCACACTGGCTTTTCTTCTTGAGTTCCTTCTAAAATCTCAGGGTGCCTCCACATCAGAGAATCTCCATTTTTATGGACACTGTGGTCTCTGGAAACTGAACCATATCTTTTACCCCAGGACCCATACTAAAGAGGACCCCTTCAAGGTGAACCCTCAAGCCCTGCCTCAAAGATACTCATCTCATGTCTTGTTCCCTCTTCACCATGGCTGAAGATATGGGCTGATGCCTCTTCTTTCCTTTAATAAATGTAGTGCCTGAGTCCTCCATGACATAAAGCTATGTTGTGTACCTTATACCTGGTACAGTGCTGAGTCATCTGCCGATTAATCAACTTATTAATTAATCCGCCTATTTAATGCTTACAATTCAGGAAGAATTGCCTTTACAGAAGAAGAAGAAGAAGGAACAGGGAACATAAAGCCTGGAGGTGACTTGCTCAGAGTCACCACGTCTCTAAATGGAAGTGTCTGGAGATGGTTCACAGCTGTGTAACTTTTGCCTCCTGACTTCTGTTACACAAGTCTGTGCAGCCTTGAAGGAAATAGACAGGGGAGGGAGATGAACAGCGATTTGCTTGTGATCTAAGGAGACCTTAAATCTCCTGGGCAGGAGAATAGGCCTAGGTGAGTACCCTGGTGCTAGGAATGCAGCCTGCACCTGGTTTCCATGGTACCCCCTGTGGAGGACTTGAGACCTGCTGGCTACAGCAGCAGAGGTCTAAGTGGGGGGTATCGGCAGAGAGTAAGAGAAGGTATCAGAGAGCAGAAAGAACAATAGAAAAGGAAAAATGAACACTTACTTTTCTGGCCATGGAACATTTAAATGATCTCTCTGCCTCCTTCTCTGTCTCTGTCTCTGTCTCTGTCTCTGTCTCTGTCTCTGTCTCTCTCTCACTCCCTCTATACCTTTCTCCAACCCTCTCCAGATCTCATTTTGTAACACAGCCTGGTTTCAAACTTTTTATACTTCTGTCTCAGCCACCCTACCCAGCTAAATGCTAAATGCCTTTTTTTTCCACTTGGGAATCCTGACCGTATGTTTTGTTTTGTTTTTGTTTTTGTTTTTTTTTCCTAATCCTCCTATTGCTGCTGAGTCAAAGTTCAAGGCTTCAAATATTTTCATCATCTAAGTGCTTGAATAAATGGAGCTAAATTGAGATCTGACTCTAAAATATATGCTTTCAAAAGTATTATAAAATATTAAGACTCAAGAGTAGTAGAATAATATTATAAACCCCTAATACACCCATCCATATTCAACAACTGTCAAGATCAACGATCTTGTTTTCTTTTTCTCCTTTTCTCTTTGCCTAAATATTTTGAAAAAATCATAGAAGCTGAGCATATTTTCATAACTAATGGCAATTGTTATTACCCCTAAGTACACTAACAAGAATCCCTTTCTAACCATGCTGTTGAGCACAAAACTCTCCTACCCTTCTAGCTTCCGCAACTCCCCATAGGAAGTCGTACTTCATGAGCATCTTTTTCTTGCACCCAACTCAAAGCTGGAATTGAAGCTTGTTGTGCACTCACAACGTGCCCTTTTAGGTAAGCAGGGGACTAGGCTCCCCCTTGCCCAGTTTCACAAAGAGAAATGGAGGAGACAGAGCTTTTAAGTGCCTTGCATAAGACTACACAGTCAATTAGAGGCTGATGAATGGGACTCAAGTACTATGGCTAGGTCTATGCAGTCCCAAACACAATTTGCAAGGAAATTAAGTGAAGGACTCCTGTCCTTAGGATAGTAGTGCATGGCTTCTGTTGCTATTGAAGTCATTGCCATTTAGCCTCAAGCAACTTCTTTCTCTGGGGCAGTCTGACAATGGTCCATTAGGACAGGCTGATTGATAGGATCAGTTGGGCTCCTATGTTTGTTTTCTGCCAAAGCCTCAACTTAAAGACAGGAAAATGATTTCTCCCATGGCCCCTCTCTTTTCTTGTTCCTGGACTGGGCTCTGGGGCTCTCATCTTCCCCTCCTTTTAAGCCCAGACCTGCTATGGAGTCGCAGGGCATGCAGGGGCCAGCCAGGCCAAGCACAAGGAGCAGCAGGGCTGGTCTAGCTGCTTTTCTGATTCTACTCCCTCCTCATTTCCAAGATGTCTCCTTAGATGCCACACCCTACACACACACACACACACACACACACACACACACACACACACACCTGAGGTTGCCCTCCATGTCAAATTCCCAAGGCCTTTTCTACTTCCTTGATCACATATCCAAATTTTCTACCTAATCATCTGAAAGTCTTGAGTTCCAAATTGAAACTTGTGTGCAGGGTTGGGGGGGGGGGAGGCAGGGGGGAAAGGGTTTGGGCTATTGGGTAAGAAAAGATAGATAATTTTGGGTCCAACTCATGATGCAGAATGTGAGTGTTCCAGGGGCTCCAGATCCAAAGCAGGGCATTAGCAACACAAATGATAAACAACTAACCAGGAAGCATAATCTCGGATTTATTGCCAGAGAGGAGGGGTCAAAGCAGGGACCTGGCAGGTTCTGAAGGAGCTGCAGCTTCAGGCGGGGAGTAGCTACCACCCCTATGTTAAAACCTTCTTCTGGATTGGATTATGATATCAGTAGCCTGATCAGGAACCCGAGTCACAAAAAAAAAAAAAAAAAAAAAAAAAGGGCTCAGTCACTGCTTAGGAGCACCAAACAAGGTAGAAAAGGAGAGAGGATAAAACATTGCTTTTTCTAATCGCTCTGCTTTCCAGTGTGTTACCTTTCCCATCAAAGGATGCCCAAACCCACTAGACTGGGAAACAGTCTACAAAGGCTATCCTACCCAGACCCTTCTATGTTTCAATAGACATCAGAAAAGAGAAAAGGAAGAGATGAAGGACAAAGGGTGCTTAGGCCAGCACTGGTCTCCTCTTGCCTCCTTCCACCTCACCTACTAACATACTTGGCTATCTCTAGGTCCATCTGGAAATTGTGCTTTTGCCCAAAGAAATGATGATAGAGTTGACGTTAAAGTGTTTTCCATATGATTGTCTATGGGCACATCTCATCATCTAGATTTTACTCCAGTTCTATTTCACCACTGACATGCCCCACCCCCAACACTAACCATAGCAGAGGTCAATAAAGACAGACAGACCGGTTTGCTTCCTGGCCATGTGTGATACCTTCATTGGCTCTAAGGAGGAGCAGATCTTCTTGCCTTCTGGGCTTCCGCTTGGCAACAAGGCTCTGGAAGCTGCAATGCTGTCAGACTGGTCAACCTTCTTGCATCACAATCCAGCAAACAGATGTCCTGATTCTTTCGGTGTTCTACAAATTTGAATGTGTAGGTAAAGGGAGATCTCCAGAGGGGACATATGAAGGAATCAAATAAAGGTACATATAAGGGAGCCAGACAAGGAGTTTTCCCATTTAAGTTGCTCTCCACACTTCTTCAAGGTAGTTTCCTTTTTGCCCATTTTTTAAATAAGCTTTTAGACTTCAGTCTACGGAGCCATTGTAATGGCAGCACATGCCATTCTTCCTATTCTTCATCCGGCTTCCCACCATGTTAACACATCTGTTGCACAACCATCTTTTTTAAAGGTATTTTTTTATGACATAGTTTCTTCGTTTACATTTCAAATGCTATCCCCAATGCCCCCTATACCCTCCCCCCCACCCTGCTCCCCAACCCACTCACTCCTGCTTCCTGGCCCTGGCATTCCCCTGTACTGGGGCATATGATCTTCGCAAGATCAAGGGCCTCTCCTCCTATTGATAGCCAGCTAAGCCATCCTCTGCTACATATGCAACTAGAGACACAGCTCTGGGGGGTACTGGTTAGATCATATTGTTGTTCCCCCTATAGGGTTGCAGACCCCTTCAGCTCCTTGGGTACTTTCTCTAGCTCCTTCATTAGGGGCCCTGTGTTCCATCAAATAGGTGACTGTGATTATCCACTTCTATATTTGCCAGGCACTGGCATAGCTTCACAAGAGAGAACTATGTCAGGGTCCTGTCAGCAAAACCTTTATGGCATATGCAATAGTGTCTGGGTTTGGTGGTTGTATATGGGATGGATCCCAGGGTGGGACAGTCTCTGGATGGTCTTTCCTTCTGTCTCAGCTCCGAACTTTGTCTCTGTAACTCCTTCCATGGGTATTTGGCTCCCCTTTCTGGGAAGGAGTGAAGTATCCACACTTTGGTCTTCCTTCTTCTTGAGTTTCATGTATTTTGCAAATTGTATCTTGGGTATTCTAAGTTTCTGGACTAATATCCACTTATCAGTGAGTGCATATCTAGTGACTTCTTTTGTGATTGGGTTACCCCACAAAGGATGATTTCCTTCAGATCCATCCACTTTCCTAAAATTTTCATAAATTCATTGTTTTTAATGGCTGATTAGTATTCCATTGTATAAATGTACCACATTTTCTGTATCCATTCCTCTGTTGAGGGACATCTGGGTTCTTTCTAGCTTCTGGCTATTATAAATAAGGCTGCTATGAATATATGTCCTTATTACAAGTTGGAACATCTTCTGGGTATATGCCCAGGAGAAGAATTGCTGGATCTTCCGGTAGTACTATGTCTAATTTTCTGAGGAACCGCCAGACTGATTTCCAGAGTGGTTGTACCAGCTTGCAATCCCACCAACAATGGAGGAGTGTCCCTCTTTCTCCACATCCTCACCAGCATCTGCTGTCACCTGAATTTTTGATCTTAGCCATTCTGACTGATATGAGGTGGAATCTCAGGGTGCACAACCATCTTTCAACTACTTTCCCCAATTAGGAACCTGGGCCTTAGAGAGGTCAGGTGACTTGCCAGCGGTCCCAGAGCTCAGACACAACCGAAGGCACAAACTTAAATCCAGGTGGATTAGTGTGTCACACACAGCTGAATTGTTGGCTTGCATCTCCTTATACAGGAAGCCACTCTCTGAACTCAGAACCTGTCGTCTCAGTTGAGTGCCAACGTTATGAGAAGGCACTCTTTCCACAGAGCCATGTAACGCCTATCCTGAAGGGTACATCTGAGTGCATTTAATTGTAAGAAGGCAGAGAAGCTTCATCTCATTTGCCAACTTTAATTGTTCAAGGGAAGCTAATTGGAACCCACTATTGACAACGATTTGAGGCCCATGCTTTTGCTCATTAGGGATGAGTGTTGTTACTGATTATTGGGTGTTGAAGAGAACACTGGTAGAATCATGTCATCAATTATCTATCCATCAGCAGTTCTTATTTCATAGACAAGGTTTCTGGAGGTGCAGCGACAGGACAACCTCCGCCCTATTCGTGGGACAGCTAGGAACAGAACTAGGACTCCAGAGTCATAGGTTTATATTTGCTCTGCTCTAGAATGGACTGGAGATGGCAACAACATAACCATAGCTTAACAAGTGTCCAATTACTGCGTGGCCCCAGACTTGTCATTTTCCATATGTATACATTATCTTAATTCCACTGGACGCTGCCCAGTTGAGAGTTTGGTCCCTTGATTTATTAATTCAGAAGTCTAGGCTCAGGGAACAAAGCAAAAATAAAACTCAAAGGAACAAACAAACAAAAAACCCCACACACGTACCAAAGGTCCACAGAAAACAAATGGGAAAGCTGGAATTTAAATGGGAGCTGGTCAAATCCTAAAGCGGAACCACTGGGCTCCCACTTCTTACAAACTCACAGCCTACAGCAGGCAGTGGTAGCTCTGGCTCCACCTATACTTAGTTGGGACTAAATAAAATAAGATCTTTTTGTTTTTCACTAATTTTCTCAACAAGGTTTGCTAGCAGACCTAGGCAGAACTGATTTCTTCAGTCTATTTTGTATGAAATGTGTTAAAAATTGACATGGTAGGAGAGCTGATGTGAAAGGTGACCTGGCTCACTTACAGATAAATGATTAATATAACCTCATCGTGAGGCTACTCTGCCTTACTGATTCTCTCATACGGGAGGAACAGAAAAACAACAGGTCACGCCATAAAATCTATACTAGCCTGGGATCATAGTGTGGGAGGTCGTGGATGAGTCAGAGAGAAGCAGAGGATAATTAATGAAGAGAGCATTCCACAGAGCTTAAAAAGAATTTAAAAAACGTTCATTCGTTAATCTAAGGATATCCGGCAATTTTAACACAGGCAGTGAACAGATAGGAGGAAAACAAAAGCTAATTAGAATTATTAAGCACCATGTTTAAAATAAATTGACAAAGATCAAATTTCAAAGGGAAGACATTGAATTCAACTGACTTTGTTATACCTGGTCAACATTGGTGAGAGACATGCTATGTGTGTGCCTGTGGCCTATGTGCTTAGGGGACTTGCTAAAATTCTCCACTCTCCCTCCCTGGGAATACTCTGAATAGATTGGGTAGCAAAGATTCTCTGATGTACAGATATGTGTGAAATTTGTAAAACTGCTTCTGAAAAAGAGTGTGTGTGTGCCAAGGTTATGTATATTTTATGGGACTGGTGGAATAGGGCCAATGGAATGCCTGTTTTCTGGCCAAATGTTCAAGCAACACAGAAGCCTCAGTAGTGACAAATATATTAGTTATCTACCTATATTCAGTTACAAAACTTGTTCTAAATCTAAGAAATACTAGCTGCCAGTAGCTGTGAGACTACTGAGTAGGTAACGGGCCTCTCTGCCAAGGCTCACAGCCTGAGTTTGGTCCCTAGAACCCGAGTGATGGAAGGATTCAACTGACTTGGGTGATTTGTCATCTGACTTCCAGACATGCACCACGGGGTGCTCTCTGTCTCAATCAATCAATCAATCAATCAATGAGACATATCAGTTGGGAATACAGCTACATGATAGAGCTCTTGACTAATACTACTGAAGGCCCTGGACCCATGTCCTAGTATTGCTACAAGAAGATGAGAAGGAGGAGGAAGAGGAGGAGGAGGAAGAGGAGGAAGAGAAGTTGCTCATTTTTGCATATGCCCCCAGTGTGGCCTTCCCTGTTTCTGTAGGCCTTGGCTAATTGCTTAGTGCCTATGTCATGCAGTTATTATTCTAACTTTTCAATTTCACCCTTCTCTAGTCTCAGAACTGCCATTCAATACTTCCTTGCCCCTTTCCTTTTTTTTTCCTCTAGCATTATTGATCAACATCTACTGTATCTTGATTTCAACAGTCAACTCCATGCTCCATAGAGGCTTGCCATGCTTTGTCCTCTTAGACCTCTTTTCTAACATTCATCACTCATCTGCCTCCAAACAGCTACTTAATCTTCACATGCTCTGGCAAATATTTTCCTGGGAAGCTTTCTCAGTATCCTTGGTTGCTCCCACAGTTCTCATTGGCGTGCCTTGATCGTAGCTGATTACACTGTGTATCAATAAAAATTTGTTGGGTTTGGATCATTTGAGGGTGAATGGGTTAATGTTGCTACGACAGGGATGAATCTGTTTTTGTGAAATTTAGTCTGCTATGAAAATCAGTGCCGCTTCCTCTTGCACTCTCTTGCCCTCTCCTCTTTGGCCATGGGGATGAGCTGTCAGGATGGCATGCATCATGTTGCCAGCGCCTTGATCTCAGAACTCTCTAGCACTCAGAGCCAATTAATTTCATGATATTACCTGGCCTGTGATATTGTGTTATAACAGAACAATCTAGACTAAGGAGAAAACTGGAGCTGAGAAGTATATCTGTTTCTGTACCCAACATTGGAATCTAGTACTAGATAGAAATTAGGAAAACTTTGGGGTGCAGGTTGGGGAAAATGTAGATTGTTATAAATGGTGCATATAAATACTGGGTATTGTGGCACATGACTGTAATTTCAGCACTCTACTTGGGAGGTTAAGATAGAAGATATCCCTGAATGTGAGGCCAGCCTGGGCTACACAGTCACTTCCCAAACAGCTTTGTCATAAGGCATAAAACCATGAGGCCGGCCTGAGCTACATAGTCACTTCCCAAACAGCCTTATGATAAGGCATAAGGGGAGCCATTGTAGAGAGCCTCAACCAGGGCAATGCCTAGCAGAGCCATGAAGCAAGGCTATTTCAGAGCTCTCAACTCAGATCGATTGAGTTACTCTGTGCAAGTCCTTCCTAGGGAAAATATAGGCATGTGACCTCAAACCCTGCAAGATGCCCAATTTTCTCCTTTGTCCGTTTGGCAGGGTTGTAACATGATATCATAGTCCAGGTCATTTTGTAATTAAAGAAATTGATTAGCTCTCCATTCTAGAGAATGGGGAAAAAGCAAGCCAGCGTGCCTTCAAGGGTAGTTCTGGTCAGGCATCCAAAGAAAAGAACAGTGAGAGTTTGGGTAGATATGGCTATTAAGGGCCATTCTATTGAGTTCTCAGGTAGAAATGAGGGATAACATAGCAGAGGCTGAAGGAAAGGCCACACTTGTTGTGTAGTTTCAATGAATTGGGCTGAATTGTATTCATGCCCAAGGAATTACTGAGAGCGTTGCACTATGATATCTGACAGGAGAAACACAGCAGCAGTCAAAAGTTCAAGTGCCACAGTGCTTCTTTTAGTGACTTATTGTAACGTGAAAAGGGAGAGGGATGAGTTAAGGATGCCATTTATAACTGATGGGAAGAAGAACACAAAATCTGGAGACCGCTCGCCTTGCTCACGCACGTAATTAAAGATTGGGTTTGGGAGAGAATCCTGAGCGACTTCTTGTTAGAGGTCAGTATGACTAAAAGGAAGCTGGGCACATTTAGATAATGGGAGAGTGACTCCAAAGGCCTTGCAGTGATTTTCAAAACAAGTTAGGACCTTGAAGTTGAGGCTTCCAGAATGGCATGGCCAATCAATGTGCTGGTCAGGTGGGTTTTCTGTCTCTTTTTCTTTTTCTTTTTCTTTTTCTTTTTCTTTTTCTTTTTCTTTTTCTTTTTCTTTTTCTTTTTCTTTTTCTTTTTCTTTTTTTTTTTTCTTCTTCTTCTTCTTCTTCTTCTTCTTCTTCTTCTTCTTCTTCTTCTTCTTCTTCTTCTTCTTCTTCTTCCTTCTTCTTCTTCTTCTTCTT
>NC_034613.1:121558281-121564662 GCF_900095145.1 Mus pahari
TTTGTCTTCTTCTTTGTCTTCGACTTTGTCTTTGTTTTTGCTCTCTCTCTCTCTCTCTCTCTCTCTCTCTCTCTCTCTCTCTCTCTCTCTCTCTCCCTTCCTCCCTCCCTCTCTCTCCAAAGTGACAAGCTAGGGTCACCTGGGAAGAGGGGACCTGAGTTGATAAAATGCCCCCATCATATTGGCTTGTAGGCAAATCTGTGGTGGAGTTTTCTTGATAGATATTTGAAAGCAGGCTTAGACTATTTCCACCCATGGGCTGGTGGTCCTGGGTTGGATAAGAGGAGAGCAGTCTAAACAAGCCAGGAGGGGAAGCCAGTAAGCAACTTTCCTCCATGGTCTCTACTTCAGTTTCTGCCTCCTCCGGTTCCTGCCTTAACTTCTTGGCTTCCCTCAGTGCTGAACTGTGACCTAGGAAGTGTAAGCCAAATAAACCTTTGTCTCCCCAGATCATTTTTTTTTTTACCACAGCAACAGAAAATCAAAGCAGGGTAGCCAGGAAAAGTTCAGCATCTGTCACCTTGAGCCTGCCCCCACCCCCACATGGCTCCAGGGTGACCAACAATAACAAACATTAAGTCACTAGTATACAACTCCTGGTTAGAAGTAGCCTAGAAAAGCTGCAGTTGTGTGACACCAGCCACTGCAAGCTGTTCTAATATGCTGCGGCCCATAAAAGGAAAATGGCTGGACTGCCTAATATTTTGGACAGGCAGGCTCTCCAGTATGTTCAAGAGGCAGCACATGGAATGGAAGATTATCCCAATGTCTTCTGATTTAATGTTCTCTGCTGGTTTATCTTGTTTTTCTCCTTTCTTGCTCATTTCCCCCGTTCGGAATGGGAATATCTATCCTATGTTTGGCAGTCGCTGAACTTTAAAAGCACAGAATGTGATTGACAAGTGTGGAGACACATAGCTAGTCAGTTAGAAAGCCAGGGCCTGGACTTCTATAACTCTCCAGTGCCTGTGTTCGTGCCCTGGCAGTTCTGCCTTCAGTATCAGTGTGGAACACAAAGGGCACTTCTGGGAAAAACAGTGAAAGAAGTAAGTTGAACTTGTCTTGTCTGCCTCCAGACTCCAATCATATCTCACAGACTTCGTGCCATGTTACCCTGCCCATAAGCCACCTCCCCATAGTGGGTGTGGTTCCACTTCTCAGAGCTTCTCCTTCCCAGTTCCTCTAAGCCCTTGGAACTGGACTCAATACTATATTGTTTTTGTTTTGTTTTGCTTTGCTTTGTTTTGTTTTGTTTTTGGCTGGCCTGGTACTCACTCTGTAGACCAGGCCAGCCTCGAACTCACAGAGGATCTGCCTGCCTCTGCTTCCTGAGTGCTAGGTTAGAAGGTGTGTACCACCACACTGCACTACAAGAAGGCTTGAGAACACTCTTTTTTTTTTTTTTTTTTTTTTTGTTTTTCGAGACAGGGTTTCTCTGTGTAGCCCTGGCTGTCCTGGAACTCACTCTGTAGACCAGGCTGGCCTTGAACTCAGAAATCCGCCTGCCTCTGCCTCTGCCTCTCAAGTGCTGGGATTAAAGGCGTACGCCACCACACCCGGCCCTTGAGAACACTCTTTAACTCAAGAGTTGCTGCTTCTTGTGAGAGGAATTGTGGGTAGTTTGCTTTTGGGGGAGGGTTGTTTGTTTATTTGTTTGTTTGAGATAGGATCTTGCTGTATAGCCCAGAGTGGTATCTAATTGGAGATTCTCCTGCCACAGCCTCCCAAGTGCTGGAAGTACAGGCTTGCGTTGCCGTGCCCTGTTCAGCACATTGACTTTCCGGCTAGAGTGTAAATATTTTTGACCTTACAGAACATACAGACTGGAGTAAAATAGTATTGCCATCACAGCGTGAAAACAGACATAAATAATCTATAAACTAAAAGACACTGTGACCTTGTTTTAATAAAATGTTATTTACAGAAGTTAGGCTTGGTTCATGGACCATAGTTTGCCTCTTGATCTGCTCATCATGCCTCCAGGCTTCCTTTTTCTCTTTTTGCCCCTGCCCCCCATAATCTCAGTTAGTTTAACACTCACACAGTAACTTTGGTAGCCTTATACTTGTTGTGATTTTCCTAGCTCAGTCTCCCAAGTGCTGGGGTTATAGATGTATGCCACAGCCAGCTTATGTGCATGATTTAATGCCCTGGTAAGGGTAATGGGCTATCTGAGGACTATTCCAAGCTATACCAAAGATGATTCTCCTAGAAGCACAAGCTGCTTGACTCCTTAGACACCTCGCATGTTTACCATCGGATCAGTATGTGAGCCCAGCTTCTACAATTGATCTGTTGTGTGATTTCCTCCGAATTCCACAACTACAGTGCTCCTGTTTATCCCCCTTGTCAACTAGCTCCCATGAGCCTATTGTAGTGACTCATGCCTGTAGTCTTAGCCCTGAGAGAGGCAGAGGCAAGAGGGTCACGCAGCTAAAAGGCCAATCTGGGATATGTTCTGTAAACCTATCTCAAAGCAACCAAGACAAATATATAAATAAAATCGATTTGATAAGAATTCTCAGCTCATTGAGTGGCTATGGGAGAGGCTATCAAATAACACAGCTGCAAAACTTGAGTATAAAACGAACATGGAAAAGTTCACGATTCTCTCCAAGCCATTGTTGCTTGCCATCTGCTTCCCCCCCCCCCCCCCCAACACCCCACAATCTTCTTCCCCACGTGGGTCCCTCCCCCTGCCTTTGTTTTTTTTTTTTTTTTTTTTTTTGTTTAATAAAAGGGGTTTTTTTTTTTTTTTTGTTCCCTCACCCGCACATCCTTGCTTTAAGTCTAATCTCCCTTCCCTTCCAGTACATGAAGTCCTTGGCATCTGTATATCCAGTCTTTCCAGGTCCATTCCAGATAATCTCTCCAGATGTCTGACTTTAGAACCTCGTTTGCATTCTGAAAACAGACTCCATTACTCTGAGGCGTGTTCTCATGGTCCATCTTACATCAAGAAGGCCAGAGCTGACTTGGTGGCCCTCCATCTATAATCCAGTGGACACCAGAAAGACATTCAATCTACAAATATCTTTTTTTTTAAGTTGTAAACGACTCCAGGAAGTCCACCATCACTATACAATTCATTTGACTTCGATCGCAAGGGGTGGTCTGGCAGGGGTGCCTCTGTAACGCACTGTTATTATTTATATCACACTGAAAATTCCTTTATCACAGCCTTTCCTGGCAGAGAGAAGGGAGGGAAAGGTTCCAGGGAATTGGCTCCCCAAGGAAGAAGAAGGCAGTGCAATCAGGGGTGGGGTGCGGGGGTGTGGGAAATCAGCAGACTAAAGTCCGTGTCCCCGGTTCAGTTTTGCCTAGGGTGGGCCCTTTGTGTTGCAACAGATGTGTGCTTTGGAATTACTGGGGTTGGGAAGGCAGACCTTGGAGGGAGGAAGGGAGTGGTTCTAGACTGAGCTCATCCTGAAATGATGTGGGCTCAGATTCCTGGAGGGCGGAGCAGGAGACTGGGCCTAAGGGGAAAGAAGCCATGCTTTTGCAGGAGGCTAAGGTTGAACAGAGGGCTTCGGTTTGTTTAAGCTTAGAGATGGAGGAGATGGGGGGGGTAGGTGGGAGAAGAAAATGATGCTTAATAGGAATCTTCTTAGTAGAAGACCAAGCCTATAGAAAGCCTCCTTTTCTTCAGAAAAGAAACAGCTTGTGAGGGTGCGGCGAGTTGACTAGGTGGTTTTCCCACCAGGGAGGTTGCCCGGCCAGTAGAGGGTAACTGGGTGTTCCCCAGTCCCGATAACCAGAAAGTGCTGCCCCTCCCCGTGGGGTTTTCAGCCTTTTTTTTTTTTTTAATCACCTGCTAGGCCCTGTCATCTTCTGGACTCTGTGTGAGAGAGGAAACAGGGAGCCAGGCTCTCTCCACCCTCAGCTCTCTGCAGAACACTAAAAGCCAGAGACAGAAGTCTCTCACAGTCTATCCCATTGAGAAGTCCCGTGCAAAGGTGTTTATTCTGGAAAGTTCACAAACGTGTTCCTAGGAAATCTAGGACAAAATGTTTGAAATCATTTGACAACACAACCTACTAATTGAGCGTCTGACTACAAAAGGGCTGATTCCTTTGGGACATGTGGGCAGGGGTGGCATTCCTTTGTTTAACAGAGACACACGCATACACATACATGGGTGTGTGCGCTCGCATGTGCACTCTCACATACACACATGCCTATGTGCACATGTACAGACAAAGACAGAGACACACACACATATACACACATGAGAGACAGAGAAAGAGAGAGAGACAAAGAGACAGAGAGAGATTCACAGAGAGAGACAGATACACTCTGGGTTGCAGAGGCAGCAGAGCTGGTGTACATTAGAGGCATTTAGAGGGACATATTCTACCCACATACTGCAGCTGTCTGGCATTCCCAGGCCCATAACTGTGATTCCAAACTTAAAAGGGTCCTGAACAAATGAGAGCCTTTTATAAGTTGATGACAAACTCATTTGGCAGCCACACTTGAGCTGGTATGAGACTATGTATGCTCTTTGTTTATTACATCCTGGGTGAACACTTAATGTATTTTTGCTCGAGAAATACCTAGGTATTTGATGACTGGGATTACTTCAAACTCTACTAGAGAAGGTGCAGAATATATGCTGTATCACACATTCAGTCTCCTTTGAACAAGCCCACGCGTTTTGAGTTCTTTCAGTTATGGCACACATACCCCTGACTTCTGATGGTCCGGTCTGTGACTCTCTCCCATTTACCCTGGGAGGTCCACCGCAGCCTAGCATACAGTCGATCCCAGGGGTTGGGGTCACAATGATGCTGAAGAAATGATGAATGAAGCCAGGCTGTTGGGGCTCACATCTTTAATCACAGCACTTTTCAGTTGCATTTTGCCTGGCCTAAGAAGCATTGCCTTTTAAAATACACTTAGGGGGTAAACCCATAAGGCCATGAATGACTTTCTCCTGAGCATGCTGACTGACAGCAGGAGGGGAAAAGAGCACTGATTGTAAGAGTCTTTTAATTACAGAAAGCTGAAGGCAATAGGTAACAATGCAACAACAACAACAACAACAACAACAACAAAACCAAAACCAAAAAGAACCCCCTCTACCATCACCAAAGCCCACCACACCGTACTATAGGCAATTCCAGCACGTCAGCCTGTTATTTTTATCTCAGGAAAACCAGCCCTATGTGTGCACATCAATCCCTCACCTGCTCTCACATAGCCCTTACAGGCCATTTCGGATGACTTAGTTTCTATTAACTGCAGGTATGAGCCTTAGTCCATCAGGGTTGTTGCAAAACCACTGGATTAAGTGAAACTCCTCACTAATTAGGCCTATCAGACTTCCCGTAACTCATGAGCTCTGTCTCTGTCTCTGTCTCTGTCTCTGTCTCTCTCTCTCTCTCTCTCTCTCTGGCAGAAGTCAAGACATTTGACTCAGAGGCAAAATGTATTATATTAATATCCAGGAAAACAACAAAATACATGTGGTAGCACTTTAGGAAGCAAAATCCGTCATCTACAAGCTGTTGGAATCACCCTTGCTTCTCATAGCAGCCCAAAGCATTTCCTTTTGGGGTGGGAACTATCGGTACACTGTGATGTGGATCTGGAGATAAGTCTTTGCCATTGCATTTGAAAAATCTATTCACTCTGCTTATCTTAACTGTGTGTCAGAGCCTTTTGTGAGGTTTTGTGTACGTGTATTTTTCTCAAGGTGCTGTGTGTTTTTTCCCTCTTAATACAGGTCATTCATTTTGAAAAGGTCACATTATAATTTCTCTAGCCTTTCATGAGCTAATCCCTAGAGAAAGACAATGTAGGACAGGGAACTGCAAAGCGGGCACGTAAAGGGAGGAATAAGATTGAAATTGAGGAACAGGAGCTCACAGCGAGGGACCACAGTAGTGAAAGGGCAAAAGATTGGCAGCAGAAACCCAGCTTAACCTGTGGGATAGGGAGTAGACACTCCCTGTACCTTGCCATTTGACTGGACCCCACTGGAAGGTCCCCAGGAACACTGGTACTCCACAGAGGGAGGGTCCTTGCCCCTATTGCTAGTATGAAAGGGAAGAATTTGTTTTCAGAGGTTCTGGATATTTTCAGTCAATGCTAATGATGATCATTTTTGTGCCCTTTAATGATTATGGGAAGCTAAATTTTAGAAAACATTGGCTTGCAGTCAGCTCCAGGCTGAGGGATTTACATGAGGCGTGCTCGCCGCCTCAGCCTCTCATGTTGCTGAGGCTGGCCATCAACTCCTGCCTTTGTCCTGAATGTTGGAATCACAGCCATGCTCCTCTAGGAGTAGCCATAGGACATCTCTTTTTAACCACCATGACAGTCCTTTAAAGAAGGGGTTATTGCTGTCTTCTGTGTTCACGGGGGGGGGGGGGGGGG
>NC_034613.1:121564697-121565904 GCF_900095145.1 Mus pahari
AAAAAAAAAAAAAAAGCCTGGTCCTGGAATCACTCTGTGTAAGTCCTTGAAAACTCAGTCACCATAATAAACCTGACTGCATTTTTCCTCTTACCAAATAGCAGAACATCTGGCCCTGCTTGACTTTATGAGATTGTAAATACAGCAACTAAAAGGATATGTGCTCTGAAAGCATGAGCTGAACAACTTTCCATTGCTTTGGATTGAGTTTTTTTTTTTTCCCACTACTTTGAACTGAGATACTTTTCCCCCTCCTTCCTCCTGTCCCATCCACCGGACAGTGAGTTCTTCATGGGACGGCTGTTGTCAATCTTGTACTCTTCTGCTTTCTACATCCCTCAGAGTGTCAGGTACATAGTACATGCTCAATAACTATCGACTGACTGATGAATGGGTGGCCGTACTGGTCAATCGTTTCTGAGCTTTTTTCAAGACCCTTTCTTGATGCCAAGCAAGCAGGTTAGGACCTTCAAGGTGTCTGGTTGCCTCAATCTAGTTGCTTGCCCTGAGGATGGCTTTTTAATATTGTGTCCGCACAGGAGCCGACCGCTTTCTTTGGTGCCTGGATGATTGATGGTGTTTTCCCCTTACAAAAGCTCTGGCACTGCAAAGACACTGCTTGTGGTGATTAACAGTACAGCCAACCTCAGCCCTCTCTATCGAGAAGTAGGGGCTTCGTTTAATGATAGTTCCTACTTAACTGTGCTTCTCCGGCCTGCTTGATGGTTACATCTCAGAATTGCTTTATGGAATAAAATGAGATTTTTGTTTGTTTGTTTGTTTGTTTAAGTCTTGATGGCTGGATGAAGATTTTTACCAGACCAGCATTTCTGATTGTGTGGTATTTTAAACCAGGGTGTGGCTACATCTTGGTCAGTGTCATTAACAACTTCTGTCTTGGTCTAGACATCATATGAAAATGTACAAGGCAGGGCAGGTCAAGTCTGCCAGATTTTAGCACATACCATTTGCTTACCAGAATCAGAACAACTGTGAGGGGTGGGGGTGGGGGTGGGGGTTACTATGTGTTGAAGATTGTCTATACACTGTATGAAGCATTTTATATCATCATTTTCCAAATTAGCAAATGAAGCTCTCTAAGCAACATCAGACAGACCAAGAACTATAGCCCCCCCCATCTGATTCCCAGGCAAATATTCTTGTGTTTTCTCTCTCTCTCTCTCTCTCTCTCTCTCTCTCTCTCTCT
>NC_034613.1:121567062-121569075 GCF_900095145.1 Mus pahari
CTTTCTTTCTTTCTTTCTTTCTTTCTTTCTTTCTTTCTTTCTTTCTTTCTTTCTTTCTTTTGTTTTTTTTTTGTTTGTTTTTTTGAGACAGGGTTTCTCTGTATAGCCCTGGCTGTCCTGGGACTCACTCTGTAGACCAGGCTGGCCTCGAACTCAGAAATCCGCTTGCCTCTGCCTCCCAAGTGCTGGGATTAAAGGTGTGCGCCACCACACCCAGCCACAGTATTTTCTTATGGGTTGCTTTCATTTCCTCTTTCTGTGGATCTACATTCATTTGCGGCTTTGAATTTGAGGGTAGAGTATAACAGCTGTATGTTTAATTTGAGGTCAGAGATGGAGTGAAACAAAATTGCATGAGGGTGTGTGGGGGGTGGTAGTGATGCTGGTAAGGGTCAAAACTACTTGTTGGCTTTCTGGGGCTGGGATCGTGGCTGCTCTGCTTTTGTTTGGCCTAGTTAACCAAGGACTGGGCTGGGAGGAGATGCATGGTAAATAGTGGGCAAAGGATGAGGACTAACTAGTGTGGACTCAAGCACAGGTCTAGACCATCATCATTGTGGGAACATCCAGCCATGTCCTGAGATGGGGATCATAGAGCCAGGCAGGATTCTGGACATCAGAAGTGAGACCCTAATGCAGATGTTGCCTTGTTGCTAGACTATCCTGATGCCAAAGCTCAGTGGATCGTATAGTCCCCTGTTATCTCAAGGTGTGCTGGGGTCAAGAGACTGAGCTCAAACTGTGCCAGTGGTGGACAGAGGGATATTTATGCCGACAGTCTGCTAGCAGGCCTGGCAGGTCTCAGACAGCTATGACTTGGCCAAAGGTACTTCCCTGCTTAGCTAAATCCCTTTCAACTGTTTTTGTTTAGGCCATGGTTGAGGAGACGCCAGGGACAGGGGCATCAAGTTCTGTCTTTTCAATGTGTCAACTTTCTAGGACCCTAGTATGTCCTCAGCTCAGTTTGGTCCTCCCACAGAGCCAGTCCTTCCAGTTCCCATTATCATCCCTGCTGTTTCACACCCTTGACCTTCCTCGGCACTCACCCTTTTTGGAATGAGATAGCCTTGACTCTGAACTCCCTCTGTCCCTCCCATTTTCTTTCCCTCCCTCCCTCCTTTCTTCCTTCCTCTTTCCCTCCATCCTTTTTTTCCTTCCTTCCTTCCTTCCTTCCTTCCTTCCTTCCTTCCTTCCTTCCTTCCTTCCTTCCCTCCCTCCCTCCTTCCTTTCTTCCCTCCTTCCTTTTTTCTTTTCTTTTCTTCCTGTGCCCTCCATGTCTCTTCATCTTTGCACTTAGGGTGAAAGATCAGGGTCTTGGGGATGCTAGACAAATACTCTACCGGTCCATCCTTCAGCTCTCTATGATCTCTGTAGCACATCATTAAGCGGGATGAAGGACCTTCAGGTTCTGGGTCGAAGCTGCTGCCCACTCTGTCTGCAGTTGGAGGATCGAGGGGATGATCAAGGTCGCTCTACCTTATTATAAGCAATAAATTGACTTCAGTGACTGGGAGAGAAGCAGCAACATATCTGCTGGGCTTTTACATGGAAAGCCGAGTGAAATGATGGAGGCACTTAGACACCTATTTTGTCTAAGCATTCAGCTGAGAACCTCCCGGGAACAGAGGCAAAGTGTGAGCTTAAGTGTGTCTTAAGGAGCCTGAATGATTTTAAGTCCCAGTTCCCTTTTCTTTTTTGCCCTTGGGATCCTGGTGTGGGCGCCTCTCCACTGGGTGGATGACATGCAGATGCCAACATCCTCCGGAAATGTGCAACCAGACTGGTGCCTTGGCACTATCAAATGTAAGGGACAACCAAGACATGGTTACGAGCACTGGTAATTTCAAGATAAACTTTTGGGTGCCTTCAAGCCTGTTTGGCTGTGTTTGATCCCTGAGAACTGATTGCCTCAAGTTATCTTCTGACTCCGTCCCCCCATCTCCTTCACTCTCCTACTCTCTCAGTCTCTCTCTCTCTCTCTCTCTCTCTCTCTCTCTCTCTCTCTCTCTCTCT
>NC_034613.1:121569979-121582641 GCF_900095145.1 Mus pahari
CTGGAACTCAGTCTATAGACCAGGCTGGCCTCAAACTCACAGAGATCCACCTGCTTCTGCCTCCCAAGGGCAGGGATTAAAGGTGTGCACCAGTACTTCCTGGCCGCTGTATTTCATTCTTTATCCTAAAATAATTTCCAGCTAGACCAAAGAATTAAAAATCAATCTTTCCTGATTATCGGGTGAGGGGCCTTGGATTAAATGCATAGTGTCACCCCCACCAAACAAAAATCAGAGGAGGGCTGAATATGAGGGCAGTGAGATACATAAGGCCACTCTCAAAAGGGTACCAAGTATCAAATTAGATTATATAATATAAAATTTTAGAAACTAAAAGGCAAAAGCATAGGAGGATATTTAAATATTTTGAAGTACATAGTTCCAGCAAATTCAGCAAAGAAACTGAGTTGCAAAGAAAAGATAATGACAGAGATTGGTTATGTAGAAATCCAACTACTTAAAAATATGTATCATAAAACCAATAACCACAAAATGATGGCACCAGTAGTAAAAAAAAAATAGAGGAAAAGATGATAATTTTTGAAATAAGGATAAAGATATGAGGAATGAGAGGACTTAGTAGTTAAAATAAAATTGCACTGATATTTGATGTTGGTTGGCTAGAGCTAAGAAATTAACAGTGATTGAGACCAGCAACAGTGAAGTGACATCTTCTGGGAAGTGTTTCTGAGGGCACAAAGAAGCTGTGTTCCAGAGGTAGCCAAGGTTGTACCTCGTGCTGCGGCTGGACTTGGTAATGTGTAAGAGACACCCAGGTGGTACTGGTTTTGAAGGCATGCAGGGGTCATGAAGAGCAGTTGAGGCTTGGCACTGTGAGAGGCCGTGGAAGGCCACTGGTGAAGGTGCAGCCTCAGTTGCAGTTGATGGTCCAGGACTGAAGGGGTCATGCAAAGGATTTGAGGTTTGGCACCAAGAAGAGAGCCTATGAGAGGCTACTGTTGAAGCCTAGTTGCAGCAGAAGAACCCAGCGTACTGGATGGAGATGCCAGTACCATGGGATGATCACCAAGAACAGCTGCAGCAGTGGAGTGGATCAACCTGAGCTTAGAGTGCTCCAGAGGGCAGAGCTGAAGAAGTGATGCCTATGACGGAGCCCAGAAGGTCATGTGTGGGTCCCAGACATTGAATGCTTTGCGACTGTGCCCTGAATTTTCCCTCTTGAAGGAAGAAAGTCTTTGGTTGTTTTTGTTTTTGTTTTTTTGTTTTTTTTAACTGGAGGTCACAATTGATAGAGTAGGAGTTTTAAAAGCCTCTGATTTTTAAAAGAAATTGGCTATTCTAAGGGGACTAAAATATTAATGTATTTGAATTTGTAAAGATTGTGGGACTTTTAAATTATTTATGTTTTTAATGTGAGATCTTGGGGATAAATAAAAAGGAAAGGTTGTGGCTTAAAAGTGATGTGCTCGTGTGTCAAGTTGACAAGGGGTCAGTTGTACTGCCTGGTTCTGTGTATCAGCTTGGTATAAGCTAGAGTCATCAGAGAAGGAGGAGCCTCAGTTGGGGAAATGCCCCAGGAGATCCAGCTGTAAGGCATTTTCTCATTGGTGTTCAATAGCAGATGGTGCAGCTCATGGTCCTGGGTTCTCAGGCTGAGCAAGCCATGAGGAACAAGCCAGTAAGCAGCACCCCTCTGTGGCCTCTACATAAGCTCCTGCCTCCGGGTTTCTGCTCTGGCTGAGTTCCTGTCTTGACTTCCTCTAGTGATGACTATGATCTGGAAGAATAAGCCAAATAATCTGCCCCCTAATTGCACTGAAATGAAAAAATATTTTACAACTTTGCTATGACCAAGTCAACAACAACATGCAGGGTATAAGAGGCAGGCTAGTCATTGGGATACCAAGTTATGATGGCATTATAGCCTCTTAAACCCTTTATAAATTGAACACTTCAATAGAAAATGCAGTGGATATACTTACCACACTGAGCATCATTGCTTAGTAACCCAATACACTGGAGAGTACCAATTGTGCCACTCACCATCATATACCTGACTGGGGAACCTGCTGCTTGCTGTCCAGCATTATGACAGAGCAGGGAGCAGTGCATCACTAGCCCAAGAGAAGATTCACATTCAAAGTCAGAAGGATGGTTTCTAGGTTTCTGCAGAATGTGTATTACTTTCACACAGGTTGTGTTGAAAACCACAGTTAAACTATGGCGAGTCAGTACTGTCGTTATTATTTGTGAGAGCTCTATTACAAGAAGTTCCCTCTTTCCTTTAGTGAGTGCATCTGCAGTGATGTGAAATTGCACGAGGTAATTATTTGCTTGCCTATTATCTACTTCCCATATGTTCAAATCGACTTCATGAAGGATGAGATTTCACTTATCTACTACCATAGTCCTTGTGCTAGGATAGTGCCTGGTATTTGATAAAGGAGTGTTGAGGGAATGGATGAGAGAGCTCTTGTAGACTAATGCAATGCTGATACGCAATCTACTAGCAGTATACTAAAAAGAAAAAAATTCATAGCAAAAACAAAAACAAAAACAAATCTTATGCCATTTGAAAAGGTACGTAAAACAGTAAGAATTAAGAGATGCAAATTAAGACAGCGTCAAGGTGATTGACGTGTCATTTTCATCTTTCAAATTGGCCAAATTAAAAGAAAAATTGCAAAAGCTTTGTGAGGATTTGGTAACAACAAGCACACCCACGCATGTGTGGCGCACATCTGAATAAGAACGACTTCCAGATGGAAATGTCATACTGTCAAAATTCTCCATGTTAAGTATTGCTCACTTAAATATTACTTGTAAACAGCCATAAAGTCGAAATAACCAAAATGATCTCAGTAACGATTTGGGCAACTCATTATAGCACATCTAAATAGCACAGTCATATACTTTTCTGTGATCCCAAGGAAGAACTTGGGCTTGGGGCTAGGGAGATGACTTGGTGGGCAAAGTGCTTGCCACTCAAGTACAGGATCTAAGACTGAATCTCCAGAACCAAGGTAAAATCAGATGTGGCAATGTATGTGCCTGTAATCTTAGCTCACCAACAGGGAGAAGAGTTGGGAAGAAGGGACAAGAGACTCCCTGGAAACTCAGGGGGCAGCTTGTCTGGCATACACAGCAGAAAACACACAAACAAACAAAAATCCAAAAGACCCTGTCTCAAGGTGGTAGGTAAGGACAGACACCCTAGGTTATTCTGTGACTACCACACATGTGCTGTGGTACACATGTACCCACACATACATGAACACACACACATTCACACATTCATATATATATATATATATATATATATATATATATATATATATATATATCTTGGGCTCCATTATTATTGCACTGCCTTTATGAGCTCTGTGGTATCGAAGAAGTTTCTAAACACATCTTGATTTTTCTCACCACAAAAACGGGGAAACTGACAAAATCTCCACCATGAGGTTATGAAGAGCAAATGAGACAATGCTCACAGGGAATGCTCGGGTGACAACTGGCACAGAGCAGCCATCTAATAGTTGCTATCCATGTCTATTCTAGTTGGACTACGATTGGTGACAATGACAGCACCTCCCCAAATAAGGACAAGCTTGATCTTTGTACATGGACATGCAGAGATACTCAATATAGCATTGTGACCAATTCACATTGTAGGCTATGATTTCTGTTAACGATATTGCACGAACAGCTCTTGCTTTTGGCAAACAGGCTGCAGGAGATAGATTTTCACCTTAGTAATGATTAGACTCCTCTGAGACAAGCATGTGTTAGTTTTATAATAAACAAAAGATGTAAAGAGGGGGACAAAATCTCCATTTATAACTGCAAGGACAGTTAATCCCATCAGGCTTCACATCCCCCTGTCCTTGGCTACAGCCCAAGTGCTAAGCCTTCCTGTCCTTGGCGCGTTCTCTCCCCTCCATCCTCCCACTGCACCCCGACTCATCGAATTTCCCACTACTGCCCCTATTCCGCTCCTCTTAGTGCCCTCTAGAAGTGTCACCCCACAATCAACAATTCTCTGTTTACTCGTGATAAACTTCCCAACAGTCTTCTTCAGTCTGCCTTCCGGTCTGGAAGTGCTGAAACCTGAGTCGCGCCGCGGAGTCCACAGCTTTGCAGGCACCGCCCTCTAGTGGCCATTTCCCGCGCTCCTCCACTACAGGCACCCTGGGGCTGGGAGGTGGGGTCTGTGCTCCAGCTTCCCCTGTCTGTTTCCAGACCGTTTAGTTCTCCATCCTCCGCCAAGAACTCCTCCTTCCAATGCCATCTGGCTACAGCACCCTCTTCTCTCCTCGTCGGCTCTTCTTTTTGGTCAACCCCCACTCCCACATTCAAGGAAGAGTTCAACATCTGGCTCACTGTCTTCTTCTCCACCCCAAGTCCTGACATCAATATTGGTGAGTTTAACATCCATGGTCCATGTGCGGGACACACCTCCCTTGTAGCCTTACCATGCTTCATCATCAGCTAGAACCTCCTCCATCCACATCCTGCCTGCTGACCTCAAAGCTTCTCTCATTACCTCAGGAGGTTTGCCAGGCTTTTGCAGCCCCTCCATCCATGTTCTCATTCCATCAAACCCCCTTACCTTACTTGCTTCCACCTTCATTCTCAAAAATCACCAACGGTAAGAACAGTAGTGAATATGTATGTGCCAGACACATAATAAGCTTATGATGCCATCATTTCTATATTTTAATGCCATCCTCACAATAATTGTATGGGACAGCTACTGTTGTTCTTTATAAAATGAGATTGCTGGGGATCAGAGAGGTTGAGGGACTTACCTAAAGTCCAACAGTCAGGTTGCGGCGGAAATGAGATTGGAGGCTGCATGCTTCAGTCTAACTCAAGGAACATGGACTTCAAGATTTTGCCTATTTTGACAACTCCTTCTTCACATCCATGAGGCAAAATCCAAAGTCTGGATAAATTTAACTGACAGTCTCCTCCTCGATAGAGGAAACTGGATCACTTTGTTAATTAGTCCTACTAGGAAGTCACAGTTTCCAACCTCTGTGGGGCCCTTGGCTCATCTAATCCTCAGTAGCTGTCCTGACAATGGCATTTTCAAACTTTCTCCACTGCCCTCTGGAGTGAGATGGTCTTGTCTCAGCTACTTCCATGCTTAATAGTGTACCAGGCTTTAAGGAAGGATGAGGAGGACAGAGGATGAAGGGAAATAATAGTGCCATGGATTGAGCGTCTCCTATGACAAGCCTCTGGGCCAGGTGCTTTGCCTGCAGCATCTCACAGAATCCTCCCAGCAGCTCCACAGAGAGCGATGTTGTTGTGATTCTTACTGTACAGAGGAGGAGACAGGGGCACAGAGAGGTGAAGCGCTTACTGGGGGAGGGAGGGGGAGGGATATGGTTTGTAAGTGGAGAGGCCACAAAACCCTTCATCTTGAGAGATTACTGGGATTTGTCCTCCATTAACTGTTAACTATCTCACACCCTCCAGTCTGGCTTCAAGCCTATTACTCAGCCCACCTTCCTAAAATGAGCATCTTCCTGCCCTTCCAAACCATTTCCCAGCCTTCCTGATGCCCAAGCTTTGATCTTAATGGTTTAGTTGCCAACTTCCTTTCTTACTACACCCATTGCCACCTGCCTAGAACAGGATTACTTTGGGCTACCCAACAACACCCTGTTCTCCTCTGCCCACCACCCTTTTCGGTCTTCAGCACTCCTTCCCTGTCTCCCTTAAACACACTTCTTCTGTACTTTTATGCAGTAGTTACACATTGAGTCCAGCATCCTATCATTCCCCGCTGACTTTTCTTGTTTCCTTCAATACACAGGGAGCTGCTTAAAGGTGGGTACTGTGCCTTTGTTAACTCAGTACTCTCCAGGGCATAGCACTTGGGGCTGCTTAAAACCCATGTTTGTTGACTGACTGACAGACTGAATGAATGGAGTGAACGAGGGAGAAGAAAGCCCTCACTTGGAAAGTTTAGTGACATGAGCTTTATGGTATCTGGCTCTTGGCTGGAGCTGCTGCAGTTTTTCCTTATGACTACAGTGCTGTAAAAATATGTCTGCACGTGGATAAAGACTGCAGGAGAAGTTTCCACACAAATTAAGAGTTGTGTTAGCGTGGTGAGTTGATGGATGCTTTTTTTATTTCCCTCCCTATTTGCAAAATGTTCTTTAGCACGACTTTGCAAGTGCTTTGGCCAAGTGGCCGACGTTGTAGAAGCAGGAGTCTGGGGCTGTCATGGAGGGATCGACAGTCAATGTGTATTGATGTCCACTAGACCCTCCTGGGTTCTGGGTGCCTTGGGGAGACAAGTGGGTAGAGGTGGCTCATCCTGATTCAGGTTCACATGTCCAGAAACCTTGCCAATTTTGTTGGCTTTGCTGGAATAAAATGAGAACTTTCAAGAATTTTCCAAGCTCCTGGGTTGAGGTATTTTTTTTTCCTCTCCTAAAGTTGGGCAGCAAACAAAGACGGCTTTTGTTTGCAGTAAAACACTCATTCCTTCAATTTTATATTGCAGAGTGACTTCTGCTGCTGGGGTAGTGGTGGTGGTGGTGAAGTCTGCTAAACAGGAAAATGGACTGCCCATACTGGGTTGGTACAGAGGTGACTGAAATGCTCCCCTTCTTTCTGGCTCCTGAGTAACATGTTTAGGAATTTCATTGGCAAAATGATGAAATCGTTCATTTACTGTGGCAGGATTTCCAAAGCTACATGGCGTGAGTTAACCCAGAAGAAATGGGGGAAAAATCGGGGTGGAAGGCAGTGTCCCCAAAGATTCAGATGATGAATGCTCTGCTTCTATTGGGTACTTCCTCACCCCACATGGCACTTCTGGCACTGGGTTTGGGAATGTGGAGATAGCTCATTCAAAGCCCGGAGTGAGTGAGTTTTCCTAGAGATTCTCTTTAACCCCATGTTAGAGACTGGAAAACTGAGCTTCATATTTTACTTGGAAATTCTTAGACCAGGGTTCAAAGGCCAGCTCAGCTGGCCATCTTTAACCATTTGGCAACCTTGCCTCTCCATTAGTGTACCCATAGAGGAGCTGGGGTATACATTTATCTTTTTAGTTAACAAACAGTTTAGTGTTTCCCATGTGCTGTGCATGTGGCCAGGGTTTTATAAACACTAGTTCATTTAGTCCTTAAAGCCTGTGAGAAGTACTATTATTAATTCCATGTGAGTGGTGGGATCACAGAGGCAGAGAGAGGTTAAGTCACTTGCTAGGGATCAGGGAAGCTAGCATGTGCCGAAGAACCCAGAGTCACCATCTAATCTGCCTTGTTCTAGGATCTACTTCTTAACCTTGATCTCGTGTTGCATAAGATAGGTTCCTCTCCAATACACATCCCCAGCCTGGACCTTGCAACTGGGGGGGGGAGGGGAGGGGGCGTCTTGCAGAGAGGGGGTGGGGGTGGGGGATGGTAAATGCCATCTTCTGTACCGAGGCAAGAGCTGCCTTAGAGGCAGGCAGCTTCTGTGAATAGGCACTAGGCTCGGATTGGAACTGGAGTGTTCAGGTTTCAGAGCCAAGCCTCTCCAAAGCTCAGGCTCTTGGCTCCACAGACAAAGAAGAGGTCCTTCACCAGAGCCCTTCATGGATTGAACTGGTGTGATTTTCAGTGTTTTAAAGGCAAGGTGGGCTTCGTTTGCAGCTTGCTGGGCTCCTGAAGGGCTTTTGGTTTGTTGTCTCTTTTTGTTTCAATGGAGACACCAAGATAGTGCCCTTCCAAGGTAATTTCCCTAAGGTGCATAGGGAGGGAGAGTGTCCTTTCCTCCCCCAGGGCTCACACCTCTCACTCCTACCTCTCTCAACAGGCCCTGTCACAGCCTTGTTCCCTAGAGCAGAGCCTAGACAATGGTGGCAGCTCAGCTGGAAGGAGGAGTGCTAGCAGGCCCAGCCCACCAGCTTGAAAGCTTCATTTGACAGGGGAGGAGGCACATCTGGTTTGGGTTTTCAATTCAATTCAACAATGATTTATTGTAGGCCTGCCAGCTGCAGAGGTTCTGGGCTCAGCTAGGCGGCAGAGATTCGAAGATAAAGGAAAATCTCGTCTGTGCCCTTAAAGGAGTTTGCTGGGTTCTACAGCTGTGTGGACCCGTGAACAACTTTTATGGGACAAACTTGCCTTGCGTCCATGTTGCCTTTGAAACTTCCCAACGTGGTCTGTGATGGGGGAAGGGATTTTGGTTACTTCAACTTTACATGTGAGAAAAGCAGGCCTCGGAGAGGAAGTGACTGGCCCAAGGTCATATACTTAGGAAGTGACCATACCAGCCCTGGAACCTAGGCGAGACTGCTTCTCACATTCACATTGTTAGCTGTTCACCCCCCCCCACCCCCCACCCCGCTTCCCAGAAACAATGAAGACAACACTAAGTATTTTGTGTGTGTGCTCTGGAGGTCCTGTCTTGGGCTAAGCAGGCTGTAGATACTCTTCCTTGGGTCACCTGGCCCATTGCTGAGCACGGATGTTATTTCGGGAAGGGATGGAGCTAAGATCTGGAGCTGGGTCTGTCTAGTTCATCCACGTGTATCACAAAAGCTATAGAAGGGAGGAAGGGTGCTTAGGGCTCAGCTGGGAGAGCTTCATAGCTCTCCATCCCTTTGGCTTTTATGGGTGAATAGATATCCATATAGGTAGTGTTGGCAGAGACTGTTTTTCTGATCAGAAGGAATGTTATGACCAAGAGACTCGACGTGATGAGCACATAGCGTGATGACTGGCAGGCTACTTTGTCCCTGGACTACCTTCTGTGTACACGGTGCCCCCCAGGTATTGTCCATCTCTTTGTCAAGATGAAGATCATGCCCCTTCTATTACGACCAGAATATTACTCAATCCAGAAAGGCTTTTCAGAGGACACACGGTCATGCTATTTTGTATGTGAGCCTCTCTCTGTGTGCAAATGCTTCTGCCAAGAGAGCAGCTAGAAGGAACACAAAAGAAGACTCTCAGTCCTTGAGCATGTGATGGGGGCCCCCCTGTGTGGTTGGGGAGACAAGATACACACCCCGGAAAGAGCAGCAGCCGGGCCTAGGCAGTCAGCAATCTGGACCAAATGAGTTTTCCCAACTGTCAGATTTCAAGGAGAGCTGGGAGGTGCCTAGAGGAGGAGGCTTCTCCAGGGGGTGGGTTTCCGAGACTACAAGGCGTGGATGCAGAGGAAGGCAGGCGAGCTGAAGACCGGGTGGGGCTACCACTGTGGCTAGCCTGGACGGTTCTGCAGAGGTCTCTGTTTTCCAAACTGCTGCTGTCCCCCATCTATGTCTTGACTTTTCAGGAGTTTGTTCCAGGAGATGGGACTCTATGGGATCACAGAGAGCCCTTGGGAGCTGGGAAATAGGGCTGGGTACCTGGTATTCCTGACCCCTCCAATTTTCTACACTTAGCCTCAATTCCTGGCAGCTCCCCCAGCTGCTGAATTGTATGTGTATGTGTGAGCGGTATTTTAAATTAAGCAGTGAGTGCTTTCAGCTCATCATAAACATGCTAAAAAGCTTCAGCCCCGGCCTGAGCCCACCCCCGCCCTTTGCACACAGGCAGCAGCTGGGGCCACTCGACCCCACACTCTAATGCGCATTGCTTATGACTCACCACCACCACCACCACCACCAACAACAACAACAAAAAAAAGACCGCATGTTTCAGTCTCCCTGGGTAGCTGATTCCTAGTTCTGGTGGGAAATCTCAGTTCGAATTTGGAAAGCAAAGGGCCTGAGCCCCGCCCTACTGGCTGAGCCGGCTGCAGCATATGGAGCGCCTACTGTGTGCGAGGCATTGTGGGTAAGTCCATTAATCTTTCCGGTCTTTCTCAGCTTCAATACGCATGCAGTCTTCTTGCTTTCTTTATCTCCCTGCCAGGGGCCATTATAGCACGCATGGCCCTGGTCTTTCACTGAGTTTCTGGAACACTCCCAAAGTCTTTTCCTGCCCCAGGGCCTTTGTGCATACTGCTTTTGCCTGGATTGCCTTTGCTCTTGCTTCTGGCATGGGAGGATTCATCTTAACCTTTGGTTCTCAACTTTTTAATGTTACTCTAAAGATGAGGCTTTTTTTTTTCCTTTCTTGCTAACAATAGTTATCTCAGTCCCTTCTTAATATTCCTTAATCGTTATCTCTCTGGGTATTTTGCCTGTTTATATTTTCTGCTTATGGTATGTTTCACCCATTTGGAATGAGACCTCTAAGAGGCCAGAGGCCTTGTCTCCATGCCTTAGCAATGTGCCCCCTCTCATCTAGAGTGGTGTTTGGCACATAGTAGGATGACATAAACAAAACCATCTGGGAGATATTTTCTCCCTGAGACTCTTGCCAGACATATGGTTGCTGAGGGAAAGATCATGGCAGATCTGTGTCATTCCATATGAAAGAAAAAAAAAAAAAAGAAGTAGGACTGAAAGGGAGGAGTTTGTTGAAAACAATTCTGTTTTAGAAACCGGTCCTTAGAGTCTCATCCTTAGACACAGTCTTATGAAATTAAACAAAAGGAATAAAAAGCATAAAAAAGATCACTTGTTTTTATTGGGTGCTTACTGTGTGCCAGGAACTGTTCTCAGTTTCTGTACCGATTATCTCATTTAATCCCCATAATAAGCCAGCCACGTCAGGTCCTATTATTAGCCCCATTTAACAGATGAGGGAATTGAGGCTCCTGAGGGGAGAAGCAAAGTGCCTAAGGCCACACGTAGTATGGAGAGGCAAACCCAAAAGATGAACTCGAGGCAGTCAGAGCAGTGTGTGAAGTAAATTCTCCACGCCTCTTGAAGCCCCCATACCACCGCAGCAAGTGTGTCTTCCAGAGCGTGAGCAGAATTCTACATTTCTTTTTGTGGTGGGGGTGGCACCCAGGGCCCTGTGCCCACTGGGCATGTAGTATACCACTAAGCTCCCTTGTCTTTGACAGCAGTGTTTTTTTTTTTTTTTTTTTTTTTAAACCTGGCTGTCCTTCTCATGGACTTGGAGCTTCGAGAGCCCAGAGACTGAGATTTCTTCCAGTTCCCCTGAACTTGTTCCAGGATAGGTCCCGTCAATATTTGTGGATGGAATGAAACCTCATAAGGGAGTGAGAGGTGACTGTTACCTTCTTTTCTTTGGGCTTCAGCATTCTAGGTTTCTGTTTATTTCCCTGGTGCAGGGTAGCACTGGGGACCAAAGTGGTCTGGGGGAAGGAGTCTCTCTGACCACAGGGTACAAGGAGCACCAGTTCTGCCTGGGCCAACCTGTGTTTTTAAGAGCACAGTGCTTGATCCAAAGGATTTCATTTTGTCGTCAGTCGAAAAAGTGGCCGGACCTGTTTAGGACTTAAACAAACTTTCAGTGTTCAAATCCTATCTCAAATCCTTTGCAGAACGATGCAGGGTGTGGGGAAGCAGAGAG
Organism: Mus pahari; assembly: GCF_900095145.1. Lineage (NCBI taxonomy): Eukaryota > Metazoa > Chordata > Mammalia > Rodentia > Muridae > Mus > Mus pahari. The sequence goes on from NC_034613.1 coordinate 121,581,331, forward strand.
AGGGGGAGGTATAAATAAACAAATACCCACAAACTGGCTGGCTTTTTAAACAGAATTTGCTTCAATCAGTGCTGTGCCTCCGTCGTGAGAACAAGTGGGAACTTTCATACTGAATGGTTTTAGCCGCCCCCCCCCCACTCCCCCTGCCCGGCCAGATGAATGGCAGGAGTTTTGGCTGGGGAGGCAGGTTTCCAATTCCAGCCCACAGTTAGCTGCCCTACTGTGCCCCATCCATCACACACAGGGCTCCGAACGACACACCCAGTCGTTGTATCTGCTGCTCCAGGGCTCTCAGAAATAATTGGGTCATTGTTTCATTACACTAGCGAGAGGGCTGCGAGCCCGTTCGGATTATGTCACTGATATTTTTGTGAAAAGGCAATCATGATATGCTGTTCATTGAACACAGCTGGGAATGCAACTCTGTTATTATTTGAGGTCCTCCACCATTGCTCAATAGCCCAGTCACTGTAAATGCATCTCCGTGATGTTTGCTTGCCTGGTGCCTTTGCAACACCTCCTCATGCTTTGAAAGCCCAAGCAGGATGGAACTCTGTCCCCTTTGCTTTCCATGTGCAAAGGAGCCACACACTCTCTAGTGACAGAAGGCTGGAAGCCAGTGTTGTTTGTCCTTTAACTGTTGACTGGGGCCAAGGACAGTGCTGGCTCAAGAACAGAGTGTTGATGATATTTGTGGGACAAGATTCGGCAGATAGGTCATCCATCAGGGTTCAGCTGTGCCTTCTTGTGAGTGCTAGTGTCAGCAGAGCCTGGGCCTTCGTTGTAGTGGCTGTGAAACTTGAGCCAGTCAAGAATATTTGTGCTTATCAGCAAGTAGCTATGCAACCTTATTCTTCTAAATAGGGACGTTATTTGTTTGGATTATAGAAGCATAAACAGAGGCCATGTTTGGATGCTATCTTCCTTATTACAGCCCATCAGTTTCCCTCTTCTACTGCTGCGCTAGCTGGAATTTTAGGGCATGTGGTCATTACCATACTCTTTAAAGGAATCTATGGTAGGCACCTGTCCATTCCCCTTCTGGCCTCGGTGTTTGCCAAACCAGCACTGTATCCTTGCCAGCCACTTTGAGGTGTGACAGTCAGAGCTGGCTTGATAAAGAAAGTTTGCCAAAAGGATGGAGTGGCTCAGATGCAAATCTTCAAGTCCCAGTCACCATAGCTCTAAGGAGCTCAGATTCCTGAATGTTTGTTGGCAACTGACTCCAACCACTTCGCCTTCAAAGTATTTTGGATTTGTTTTGTTCCCATTTTCTGCTTTGGATCTGTTTTTTTTTTTTTTTTTTTTTTT
>NC_034613.1:121583412-121593520 GCF_900095145.1 Mus pahari
ACACACACACACACACACACACACACACACACACACACACACACACACACACATATTGAGACAGGCAATGCAGGAATCTTGACTGCTTATAAAGGTTCGTGCCCAAACAAGAATAGGGTAGGGGGGAAACCACAGAAGAGAAGAAAAGACAGACTTTTTGCAGCCTTGGTTTTAAGCTAATGCCATCTCACCCAAATCTTGTTCCCTATACGGTCAAAGAGGACAGAAGATGTGTGGTGGCATAGTAACAAGAGTTCCCTGCCAGGGTCCCTTGGTCAGTCTGAGAGCTTTGTTGGCCTGGGAAGGTCACAAGGCAAAGGCTACCGGATCAGTCTAGTTTGCTACCAGGGTCAGTTGTCAAGCACGTTGGTTTGGGTCTTTTGGTTTTTTTTTTTCTCTTGTGGATTTGGTGGTGGTCCTTTGCTTGAGTCTCGTTGTTGGCGAGCAGGGCAGGGAGGGAACAGATACAATGAGCTGCTCTGTACTCTCTCGCTTGTGCTGGTATTTGAAGCACCCCTTCCTAATCTGGGAGACTCTCAGGTCAATGAGCTGTGGGGGCAAAGCAGGCCAACTTCTATGCACTTACTGGGAATGGTTTGGCTCTTGTCAAGCCACTTTTCTGTTGTTTTCCGTGTCAGATGTCGTATGCTAAGACACAGGAGCTTAATTAAGGAACTAGCTCTTTACATTTGTTATTACTAATGTTAATAGCGTCTTTTGTTTTGTTTTGTTTTGTTTTTCGAGACAGGGTTTCTCTGTGTAGACCTTGCTATCCTGGAACTCACTCTGTAGACCAGGCTGGCCTCGAACTCAGAAATCCGCCTGCCTCTGCCTCCCGAGTGCTGGGATTAAAGGCCTGTGCCACCATGCCTGGCTTTAATAGCATCTTTTGTATGTGGTTAGGCTGATCTTGAACTCATAATTCTTCTGCCTCCTCCACCAAATGCTGGGATTATAGGTATGTACTACTATGTTTGCCTCTGAACCCTTTTTTTAAAAATACAGAGTCCCATGTAGCCCATGCTGACTTTAAATTCATTATGTAGCTGAGGATGACCTTGAGCCTCTGCCTCTACCTCCTCAGGTTGGTGAGTATTGGCATGTGCCACCATGCCTGGTTTACTGAACCAGATTTTATTGGGAATTGCATATTCCTCTTCCAGATTTAATGCAGATGCTAAAGGTAGTCTGTAGTTTCTTTCATGCCATTTTACGGAAAATACCCATGCATTAACACATCAAATAGATTTTCTGAGTCCCTTATTACAGATGAAGTGCTGAGCCACGGTGTACTTTTTATGTTGTATCTTCTGCTATCCCCACCAGAGTTGTGAGATGGGTGCTATCATTATCTTAATTTTACAATGAAAACACTGAGGCCCAGAAAGCCTAATACACAGTCTCACAGTTCACAAATGGAGAGCTGAGTTTCAAACTTAGGTTTTTCTGCCTCAATTACACTACATTTTCTCCATACAGTGCATTTTAGCTACCCAATATTCCTTGAGGACAACATTCATCTGTGGGGGAATTTCTCTGTGGTGCTGTCACTGATCCGACTCTTCATTCTTCTCTCCCCCTCTTCCCCCTTCCTTTCCTTCTCTCCCTCTCCTCCCTTCTGTCTCTTTCCCTTTCTCCTCCTGCCCCTTCCTCCTCTCCCATCCCTTTTCTCTTCTACTTCTCTCCCTTCTTCTCCTTCTCTCCTCCTTCCCTTCATCTTTTCCTTCTCCTTTATTTCCTTTTCCCCTTCGTCCTTATCTCATCCATCATTTTGTTTACTGGGATTGGCTGCTAGCCCATATCCTTCTAATGACAGAGCTCAAAGCCACCACCACTCTCTCACCACTGTGTGAATTCCATTTTCTTTTTGTCTATCCTGCTTGGCATATGCCATGTAAGATGGGGGACATTGGCAATTTGGGTAGGTTACTGGTCAGTATAGTGGAACATTCCACCAAACAGGAGCTGAGCATGCATCAGCTGGCCTCATTATAGCCTTGCTCTTCACTGGGTCATACGAGCTTGAAGGAAGACAGGCACTGGAGACACAAATTTGAACTTACTGCAATGTGTTTGATCTAAAAGTCAAGCATGACCTTGGTGTTGAGTGTATATCAGGATATGGGTAGACAAGGACTGTAAAAGGTTTGAAAGAGGCACTCAGGAGGCAGAGGCCAAAAAAGTTCTGTCAAGTCTGAGGACCCCCTATTCTACATAGTGTGTTGCAGGCCCAGCCAGGACAATGTAGGGAGACTGTCTTAGAAAAATCAAACCAAACCAAACCAACAATCCCCCAGAAAACTCACCCACCCAGCCAACCAAGCACCACAATAAAATCCCACTGGCAGGAAATAGGCTAGGAAAGTGCCCAAGTTAGTTGCCTATGATGAAGTGTGACAGTTGTGCATTAATGGTTGCCTGAATTTGCTGTCTTTTTCTTTCCTTCTCTGCCTCCTAGCTCCCCATTTTCTCAGGCTTCTCTGGAAAGCAAGGCCACCTAGAGCCAGCTTGGGCTGCCACAGGGGGGCACCAGGAAAGGCAGGCTTAAGGCAGTGCTGTGCTGCTGGGGACATAAATAAGCACATTGATGAAAACCAGCTTTGGCCAAAAAAGCCTTGTCATTTCTCAAGACATTTGGTGCCCCTTATAGTGACCCAGTTACTTGAGAGAGGCCTAGCATCTCACACACACAAGGACAAGTTGCCATTTAATGAGCGCCTACTAACTTACCAAATCCTTACTCAACAATACACAAATCCCCCCCCCTTTATGCAGTAGGTATCAGGCTTAGAAAGAGTCATTATTTTTCTAGGTGGGTTCAGCTAGTTAGAGTTGTAATTTGAAGCCCAAAGCCTGGATTTCCAGGGCCAGAGCTGTTAATTCCTACATGTAATGAATGTCTGTTGAAGAAAGGAGCAGATGGATGAAAGGAGATATGTATTCATTAACTTCACTTTAATAAACATTTATCAAATGCTCTGTGTCAGCCCCTATGCCAGACATGAAAACACACACACACACACACACACACACACACACACATACACACACACACACAGAGAGAGAGAGAGAGAGAGAGAGAGAGAGAGAGAGAAAGAGAGAGAGAGACAGAGACAGAGAGAGACAGAGAGAGAGACAGAGAGAGACAGAGAGACAGAGACAAAAAGACAGACAGACACACACACATACATACAGAGATAGATACAAAGAGACACAGAAAGACAGAGACAAAGAGACACAGAGAGACAGACAGACAGACAGACAGACACACACACATAAACAGAGAGACAGAGACAAAGAGACCCAGAGATACAGACAGATATACACACACACATAAACAGAGAGAGAGACAAAGACAGGCAGAGAGAGAGAGAGAGAGAGAGAGAGAGAGAGAGAGAGAGAGAGAGAGAGAGAGAGAAGAGAGAGGAGAAAAAGAGAAACTACATGGCATCTACTATAAAGGAACTCACAAAACCACTTTTTACTGTAGCATGACTTGTGGATAGAAGTAATTTGAGTTTCTTGAATAGCAGTTTTTTTCTTTGAATTTTTTTCATTTTTTATTATTATTTTCTTTATTTACATTTCAAATGCTATCCCAAAAGTTCCCTATCCCCCACCCCGCCCCTGCTCCCCTACCCACCCACTCCCACTACTTGACCCTGGCCTTCCCCTATACTGGGTCATATAAAGTTTGCAAGACCAAGGGGCCTCTCTTCCCAGTGATGGCCGACTAGGCCATCTTCTGCTACATATGCAGCTAGAGACACGAGCTCTGGGGGTGCTGGTTAGTTCATATTGTTGTTCCACCTACAGGGTTGCAGCCCCCTTCAGCTCCTTGGGTACTTTCTCTAGCAGTTTTTAATGATGCTATGTAACTTAAGTCTCAGTCTCAGACCCTGCCTCTCTTTCTTTCTCTCTCCTTTCTGTAGTGGAGGGTTGTGCTCCCACCAGCAAGGGTCTCAAATGATTCATCATCAATTCAACCACAGCACAGCCTTTAACAAACAGCCCTGCCACTCCTATCACATTAGCTAACTCTTCTTTCATTTATCATGTGCCTACTTCGTTGAATTCTTCCTAGTATGAAAGTTATCGGTTACCCTAATGGCAATTATCCCATCCATCACTTCTGCTGGTCTTGCTGGCCCGTAGCAGTCTTCTTCATAGAGGAGGCTTAGAAATAGTCGCAGAGATGATAGACTGGAAAATTGCTCAGTTTTTGTACATTTTTCATCCATGCAGAATGAATTCCTTTGCACTCTGTCCTTTAAGCTGTGTTTGTTTCATTAGTTAGATAAGGGCATTTTTCAAATTCTTTGCCTGGATGAGAAACATATCTTTCTGTTGGCTTGTTTTTGTAGACAAGGTCTCACTAGTTAGCTCTGGATGACCTAGAACTCACTAGAACTCAGCAGCCCTAGACCTCTGCAGACTGGGCTGGCCTCAAATTCACCAAGATCCACCTACTTCAGTCTCCATAGTGCTGGGATTAAAGGCATGAGCCACCCACAGCCAGCTAAAAAAATGATTGCTTGACTTAAAAATAAAAACGCCTCTCTAGGCAACAGCATTCTACAACTTTGTTAAAACAGGAAGGGATGAATGGATGGATAGATAACTGCATAAGTATACTTAGGGGTATAGCAGAGAAGCACGTTTTATACTCAGGGATCAGGTGGCTGATCTTTCTGTCAGGGAGATGGCCACTTTCCTTTACTTTGCATGCATTTGGATGGGACTCCCAAGTTGAATATGGTTGAAGTGAAGCTCATGGTATGGACAGCAGAGAATGTTGCCAGTTGAAGTATCTGAGATTCTCGCTACAGCCATGTGGGTAGAAATGCTCTCCTCCCCTATGCCCATTTAAGCCTGCTAGCTAACACATTACACTTGTCTTTTGAGGCACAGAGTCCAGGCTGGCTTGGATCTCAGTATCCTGCCTTAGACTTGAAAGTACTTGGATCACCCAACCATACCTTCCCTTCCTTACTTTCCTTTCCTTTACCCTCTTTACCTTTCTTTTGTTCTTGAAAAGATTTCACATAACTCATTCTGGCCTCAAACTTGCTAGGTAATAGAAGATAACTTTGAACCTCTGATTCTTCTAATTCCATTTCCTAAGAGCTGGGATTGTAGGTGGGCACTACCATGCCCAGTTTATACAGTGCTGAGAATTGAACCCAGGGCACTGTGAATTCTGAACAAGCACTCTATGGACTGAGCTATAGCCCCAGTATAGATACTTAACAACATCAACAATAAGGACAACAACAACAACAACAACAACAACAACAAAAACTCTTAAAGATATTTATTTATTTATATTCATGCATGCATGCATGCACATATAACATGGCATGCATGCAAAAGTCAGAGGATAACTTGTGGAGCTCAACTTTCTCCTTTTATGATGGCTGTTGGGGTCAATCTCAGATTGTCAGGCTTGACATTAGATGTCTTCACTCACTGAGCCATGTCACCAGCCTTTATATTTAACTTTTGATGTACATGCCCAGTACAACCAGGATCATCAGTTATCTAAGGCAAGAAAACCAAGGGTTGTCTTTCAATGTTGCTCTTATCTCACCTCTATATTCCACTAATCTCTGTGTACTGTCAAATGTACATCCACTGAATGGGACCCATCTTCTCCATTGCACTTCTTTTGTTTAGAGCTTGCCCTTTCCCAAGTATCTCTTGTCTTGACTTTAATAGCTTCCTTTCCTCTCACTTTTGAACATCAATCTTCCACTTCCCACTTCAACGCCTTTCAGACTTCTACCACATCCTCATTTCCATTTCATCTCTCCATCCTCTGCCTCCTCTTCCCTCTCATTCTTCTCTTCCCTCCTCCTCCCACTCTGGCCCCTAGTCCTATAATCCACTGAGTTCAATTAATGATGCTCATATGTGCATGGTTGTAGGACCATCCACTGGAGCATAGACAACTTACCAGGGCCCACATCCTTGAAGAAAGCTAGTCAAGACCCTGCCATCTAGAAGCCATAACTTGTCAAAAGCTCCACTGTCAGGAGTGGGGCTTTCCTGACCCCTCCCCAGTCTATGTTGGAGTATGGACTGGCTTGATCTTGTGCAAATATTATGAAGGCAACCACAGAATCTAATGGGCCCTCTCACTTTCTCTCCCCCACCCCACATGCATTCTTTCCAAAGGAATCTAAGTGAACTTTCAAATACTTACATAAGATCCTTTCTTTCTTTCTTTCTTTCTTTCTTTCTTTCTTTCTTTCTTTCTTTCTTTCTTTCTTTCATTTGAGCATTAATTGCTCTTAGAATTTGTGTAGTAACTTTGAAAAGTTTGATTTTCTAATATAATTTTTACAGAATTCAGAAAAACATGGGCCATTTGTACTCTTCCAAGTCTATACATTTTTATTAGATATTTTCTTCATCTACATTTCAAATGTTATCCCCTTAACTAATTTTCTCTCCGAAAGTCCCCTATCCCCTCCCCCCAGCCCTGCTCCCCATTCCACCCACTCCTGCTTCCTGGCCCTGACATTCCCCTATACTGGGGCATATAATCTTCGCAAGACCAAGGGCCTCCCCTCCCATTGATGGTCCAGACACTATTGCATATGCCAACAAGATTTTGCTGACAGGACCCTGATATAGCTATCTCTTGTGAGGCTATGCCAGTACCTGGTAAACACAGAAGTGGATGCTCACAGTCATCTATTGGATGGAACACAAGGCCCCCAATGAAGGAGCTAGAGAAAGTACCCAAGGAGCTAAAGGGGTCTGTAACCCTATAGGTGGAACAACAATATGAACTAACCAGTACCCCCTGAGCTTGTGTCTCTAGTTGCATATGTACCATAAGATCATTTCTATTTAATCCTTGTAAATGGATTTTCAAATCTGAAACTAGAGGTTCTCGGAGTGAGGTCCCAGGAGCAACAGCACCAGCCATTCTGACAACTTGTTTGAGTTACTGAATTAGATATAGGAAGTGTCCACCTCTGACTTATATTTAACAAACTTTCTAGGTGATTTTCATAAGTACTCAAATTGAGAACTTGGATCCCTGAAGTTGTGACTGTACACTAGAACAAACTGGAAAAGCTTTTTAAAAATTTCAATGCCTTCCCCACAGACAAATTAAATCAGAGTTCCTGGTGTAGGATCCAGTCATCAATATTTTAAAGCTTTTTAGGTGATTCTAATGTGGAATGAAAGTCGAGAGCTACTGTAAGTATGAAGTTCAAAATCCTTAACTTGGCTTCTTAAGGCCTATTTCCCTGGTCAAATCTTCTCATGCTCTACTCAGTTATTCTGGAATTTAATCACACAGCACCATTAATAATTGCCTTAGACTTATGCATATAGGCACACATCACATGCAACGCCTTGCCTTTACTTCCCTGCCTCCCTTTACCTAGCTGATATTTCTCATCCACAGAAAATGATTCCTTTTGTGGACAACACTTCCGTGACCCACCACCCCAAACTGTAGGGATGTCTACAGTGGTCATATCACTACCTTTGGTATGTTATTTTGTTATCCTCTGGTTCACTGTCTTTCTTTACCAGCTTTAGCTGGGATGGGGGCTATGATCCTCAGTCTACAATACAGTATCCAGCTAATAGTTGGTTCTTAGTAGGTTTCGCTATTTGGTTATCTCTCCCTGGGGTGGGAGAGGGGGTGTTCTTAGCTTTGCTCATCAGGTAGAGTTCTATTCCAGTTTCAAAGTGCAGCCTAGATGGTGCTTCTCTGAGTTTTTAAATTCTATCTGGATTAGGTACACTTCCTTGAGGCCCGTAGTGTGTGTGTGTGTGTGTGTGTGTGTGTGTGTGTGTGTGTGTAGACTAGAGCAGGACATTAGGTACCTTATTCTATCACCTTCAACCTTATTGCCTTGAGACACGGTTTTTCAGTGAACTAGAGGTGTGCTATTTTGGCTAGGCTGTTTGGCCAGTGGCTTCTTGTGGACTATTTGTCTCCATTCCCCCAACGCTTAGGTTACAGGTATGCACGGGACTCTTGAATGTGGTTAGTAGCACATGGCAGAAAGTAGAGAGTGTGGCTGGAAAAGGCATATTCTTGTGGATGTTACTGGGGTACTTGCTATGTAGACTGGGTGGCATCATAGAAAGTGTTTTAGCAGTAGAAGGTACAGTGACTCTCATTTTAGAAAGCGATATCACTGAGGAAAGGAAGTGTTCAGATGGGTTGGAGAAGGAAATGTTGAAAATCAATCAGGAGGCTATTGTGATAAAACAATAGGAGCCTGGACAGACATAGTGGCAGAAGACAAGGAAGAAGATAAGCATGCTCGTGAACTCCATTATTCATTCTTTAGATGTTTACTAAGCAACTGATATGTGTTAGGCATTGTGATATATATATATATATATATATATATATATATATATATATATATATATATATATATATATATATAGTATTATAGCAGCCTAGAAGTCAATTGGGAACTTGCCTTAATATGTAGGAGCACTTCCTTTGCAAACATGAATACTTGAGTTCAAATCCCAAGCACCCACATAAAAGTACAGGCATGGCTAGGCGTGCATGTAACCGAAATATTGGGGGTGATGGAGACAGGCAGACCTGCAGAGGCCACTGGCCAGGCAGCCTAGCTAAAACAGTACACTTCTAGCTCACTGAGAAACCCTGTCTCAAGGTATTAAGGTTGAAACTACTAGAAGATACCTGGTATAAAATGAGAGCGAGAGAGCTTCATGTTCAAAAGGAGTTGAGGATTTCAAGATAATGACAGAATATTAAGTGAAGGGAGGGGGGAATCTTTTTTGACCACAGTATCTTATGTGATGGCCCAGATCTGTTCATATGTCCTTTGTGCTCCTCCAGAGGCATCCGTTCTTCCCTGCTCTGCTTTGTAGCTCATTTGCACTACAGCTCTCTAAGGGCTCTTTCCAGCTTCTTCCTTTTCACCCAGGAATGTAAAGGTTCTCTTTGCCAAAGATTGACCCCAAACTTCAAAGACCTGCTCAGGTCTCACCTCCAAACCACTCAAGCCCCTTGTAGCACACAGACAGATGTCAACACATAGTTTCTTATGTGTGGTCTGAATTTTCAGCTACTTGAGGGCAGGGACCTGAAACTATGCCCGTCTCTTTGCTTTGTGCTCGTGACTTGATGAGGAAATGCCCTAGTTCTAATCACTGGACCAGGCAAAAATACACTAGGCACTGCAATCCTGATTTGAGCTCATTATTGGTAACTGTAACATAGATAGAGTTAGTTCTCTGAGTCCCATCTTTACTCTCTACAAGAATATGATACTTAGAAACATTATATTTTGTGCTAGTATCTTCTATGCTAATGTTTGCAAAGGTTTTTGTTTTCTAATGCCTATAAAACATACTTCATTTTTCCACAATTGCAATACCTGAGGTCTTTGAGGATCTACTTCTGTTTTCCTTGTCCCTGACTTCATTGTATGTTTTGTAATTTTTGATTATGAGTTCATGTTCAGCCAGACTTTACCTTAGTAATCCTACGAAAACTGGTTTGAGGGTGTGTTTCTCCAGGGAGGATCTGTGTTTGCTTCATCTAGTTGCTTCAGGGCACTATTAATCCAGGACTGCTTTGGAGGAATTCTTTAGTCCGAAAGGCAGGGTTCATATGTTCTTTGTTTATATAACTCCAATGCTTAGCTCAGGAACTTTTGGGCATTCAGCATGTATTCCTTGATTGAACAGATGAGTAAACAGGGCACTCTCTTTGTTTTTCTTGGAGACTCAATAAGAAATATAACCTGCAGTGCTAGCAAAGGTCAATAGATCTAGCATGAAAATAGAAAATGCTAGCAAACCTAAGTGCACTGCATGGCGCCCCGTGCCTGTGGAAGCTAGACAAGGGTGTCACATGCCCAGAAACTGGAGTTCTGGAAGGTTGTAAACTGGTATGTGGGTGCTGAGAACCAACTTCCAGCTTTAATTGCTAACAGTTTTTTGAGTTATGTGCCAGATGTAATTCTGAGGGTCTTATTAATTATCTGATTTAATAAAAAATTAAATTCTGTCTCTCTCCCTTTCTCCCCCGCCCCGCTTCTGTGTGTGTGTGTGTGTGTGTGTGTGTGTGTGTGTGTGTGTGTGT
>NC_034613.1:121594560-121604580 GCF_900095145.1 Mus pahari
GAGCAGGGGCGGGGGTGGGGTATAGGGAACTTTCGGGATAGCATTTGAAATGTAAATAAAGAAAATAATAATAAATAAATTAAAAAAAAAGAAACTTGGTGTGCTGGCTCATACGTCAACTTGAAACAAACTAGAGTCATTTGGGAAGATGGAACATCAATTTAGAAAATTCCCTGACCAGATTGGCTTGTAGGTAAACCTTCAGGTCATCTTATTGATTGATAATCCCTGTGGTAGGGCCCAGCTCACTGTGGGAAACGCCATCCAGGGGTTAGTGGTCCTGGGTTCTATAAGAAAGTGGACTGAACAAACCATGGGGTAAGCCAGCAAATCAGTAAGCATGATTCCTCTGTGGCTTCTGGTTCAGCTCCTACTCGGACTTCCTTCAGGGATAGAGTGTGGCATGAGAGCTGTAATCTGGAATAACCTTTTCCTCCTCACACTGCTTTTGGTTACAGTGTTTTATCTGAGCACTAGAAACCCTTACTAAGACACTTGGCTTCTGCTGTCTTCAGCCCCAGGTTGTCAGAAAACACAAGGACACTTACCATTTTTTTTTAAAACCCTACTATTCAGATTTAGGAGGTGCCTGGAGGAGAGGAGGCCCTTCTTTATTCTTATCCTTGCCAAAACCACAGAAGAATTTGAATGTGGGGTCTCAGTAAACAGTCTGGGTCATCAGCTCCAGCGCTCCTCCAATGAATGAAATCTCCATATCTTACCAGGCTTGATTAAGTACTGACTTGCCTGGGGGCGGCTGCAGTGAGCTTGGAGCCAGGGCTCTAAAGTGCAGAGGAATGGGGCTCAGGAGTGAGATAGAATCTGAGGTGCTGCGTGAGGGATGGTGGCCATAGGAAGGTGGCAGTGGCAATACCGGAGCTGCAAAACAGTGAGTGGATTAGGAAGGGGGATCTTGGAGAAGGAACAGTACACTTTAGGACAGTTCCTTTTCAACACAACCCCCCTCCCAGCCCTTGCCAGAATCAATTTGCCTGGCTCTAGTTTTAGACTCACGGTTTGGGCACTTAGTTCCAGTTTGGTGGTTAGTTTCCTACTTGACCATTCTTGTTGTGTGTGGGGCAGCAGTAAGAGAATGAAGGGGAGAAATATGTCCCTCTCCAGTGAACAGAGGCCCTGGTATCAGGAGTTTGCCTTATTCTTCTAGGAGCTATGTAGTGGGTCTCTCATGAGTGTGCCCTCTCTCTGGCAGACCATGCCTCATCATTAGAAATCCATCCTGGACGAGGTTGTTATTGGAGACATAAATGAGGGTCATTTTGAGACTGAGGAGCACCAGGAGCATTCAGACAGCTAGAGTGGGTGTATGTCTGAAAGAGATTCGGGACTTGGGAGCACTTAGGTGAGAGTTGAAAGTGCCCAAAGAGAGTACAGAGAAAGACAGGCAGAAGAAAGGGCTTATGCAGCTATTATGGTCTGCAGGGGTGAGAAATAAAGCTTGGGAGTTGTAAGGATTTGGTGAGGGTACATGTGTTCATTCATCCATCCATTCATTCAACATTTATTAAGCTTTATGCCAGATATAGAATTGGAGAGGAAGTTGGGGATTTAAGAGGGAGAAGGGTTGAGAGGGGATTCCTGGGTGGATCCAGATGAAGGAGAAGGGCGGAGCTAAGTGCCTGGGCTCTAGCCTGCCAGGAGAGCACATCTGTTAACACAAAGCTGCATCTGTATCTGAGCCAGCTCTCTTCCTTGCTCCATCCCCTCCTTTTTACCCACCCTAAGACAGGGAGCCACATGGCGGGCTTCCTACTTCCCCGAACACTCCCCACCGCCCTCCCCCAAGCCCCTCGCAATGTTCTTTCTAGGCACTTAGTTGTGTCTCCAGCACCCCCTCCCAAGAGCTCAAGCAACTCCCAGAGGCGGGTCGGGGTGGTAGTGTTGGTGGTAGGGAGGGTTGACAGTTTTGAGAGAAGAGCCAGAGAAGGCGCTGTTTGTCTGTCTGTAATTAGCTCCAGCTGCTGTTCCGAAGCAGCGTTGGGGGCTGTGAGGAGTGCGAATGCATGCGTATGAGCCTGTGTGCGTGGCGCCTCATCGCTATCGCTCTATTTCTCACTGGATTGCGCGCTGGCTGCAGCCCTGCTGCTCCGCAACCCCTCCTGTCCCCAAGGATCCCAAAGGACAGAGTGTTCCACAGGCTGCACCAGCTTGATTCGTTAATGCTGCTAAGCAGAAGGACAACAAATATAGGCCCCCATATGTCCTGGATACACAAGCCCCGGCTCTCTTCCCCCACACCCTCTTCCTGAGTGTTTCCTGGTGAGTGAAGCCTCAGCACTTGAAATTAGCAACACTTCGCTTCTGCGCAGCCTTTTGGCAAGGAACTTTTGCAGCTGCCCTGCCATGCATGCATTCCCAGACAGCCCGGAGGGGCAGCATTATACAGGTGAGGACACGGAGGCCCAAGGAAGTGGAGAGATTTGCATCTGGTTACCCTGATGGTGGTGGTAGGATACATCTCTGGGGTAGGAGTTCATGGGTTCCTGGCCTGGCGGCATACCCCCATTAAAGTGCAGCCAAAAGGGCTTTTCCCGGGTGGCTCTAGCTGTTGCTGTCTGTCTGTTCATGAGAACCTGTTAGCTGTGATCTAGCATCTGTCTGACTCCGTCATCAACTGAAAATGCTGATGGTGCTGATAACTCGGAATCCTAAGGCCAACGATTCATTTAGTGCATGTCACACGCTTACCACAGCGCTGGTACTTTGGGGGGACACAAACTGCAGTACAATATCGCCTCTGTCCTTGAAGAAATGGTAACTTAAAGCAGGAGATACTCCTTAGATGCCAACTCCAAAGGTAACACCCATGGATTCTCTTTTACATTAACCAGTCCGTTCTCATGGCAAATGAAGCAGAGAGAAGACGGCTAGGTCAGGGTAATGAAGGGTAGAAAAATGAATGAAAGACAGGAAAAGTCAGAGTTCCCACTAAATATCAGGCACAGTGTGGAGTAGGTATTTTAAATATATATCATCTACACTATATTCATAGTAACACACACACACACACACACACACACACACACACACACACACACACATAACCATAGAGCATGGAGTAACCCTTTGATTTTGCCTACTTTCAAAGCCACATGAAGAGCTTAGAATGTTTTCTGACCCTTACAAAGCACTGAATGGATGCTGAGTATTCTGTCTTTTGTCTTATCTGCACCAATATTATCTACACCACTTCACTCATCCTTTATAATTCCAGGAGGTAGCAGCTATCATTTGTATTGCCAGATTGCAGACAAGGAAACCAGTATTTTATTGTAAACAACCCAAAGGTTCAGAGAATACACACAATCATCTAGCATATTCCTAGCTAGACTTTGGGGATCTATTCGTCTCTCGGGGTGCAGGAGGCACACTTAAAACCTTATGGACTAGTGGCTGCAGCCCTAAAAACAAATGTCTTATTCATGGGGCAGTGGTTGATGGTGACTGACCTCATTCCTGAGGAAGTTAGCGAAGACATACATAAAGATGAAGGGGGTTCAGCTGGGACCTGAGGGATGGAGATTCTTGCCGAAAACAGTAATGGGGGAACGTAAGGGCACCTCAGGCAGAGGGGTTATGTCTGTGTGAAAGTATGGGGCATTCATTGGAGTGCGGTGGAAGAGAGTGGGGGAGGTAGCTAGAGTCAGTTATCCAGAGCTTCCTTGGCCAAGATGAGAGCTTTTGTTCTGTGAGCAATAAGGAACTAATGAAGGCTTCTGAAGAGGAAGACAGTTTTACAGCACCAGGGTGAAGGAAAGGCTGGAGAGAGAGAGAGCCCGAAGGCAGGCCCACCATCGGATTGCTCCAGGCAAGAGAGGAAATTTCTCTGGACTAGAGACTGTGGCAGTGAGCTCCGAGAGGAGGGGATGGATTCAGAATGTCTCATGTCAATGGCTTCCTTACATGTCAGCATGTGGAAACCACAGGGCTGGGTGTCATTGGGTCAAGGGGGTTGTGGGGGATGTGACAATGATCCAGCCGTTCCAGCTTGGGCCTGTGGTGACACTGTCAGTGGAGACAAGGAACACATGTAGGTAGGAGTGATGGTAAAAGATTACAGGCCAGCTTGGACGTGCTGGGCTTGTGGGTGCCAGTGGGACTTCTAGGTGGCTGTGTATAGCAGTAAGAGGAGAATCTTGGCCTAGATCCCAGGCAAGGCTTGGAGGCCAGATGGTACTGGTGGACCTCATGGTTTTATTTTCTCTCCTCCTACTTTACACTTCTAGGGCCTGGACCTGGAAGCACAGCCGGGTGGGCCTCCAGTTCTAAGGAGTGGGATGGTGGGGACATTAGCCTGGAGCAAGAGAAGTTATTTATCTTTTCTGGGATTGAGGTGCTATGTTGTAGTGATTTTACCAAATCAATAGACCCAATGCATTTGGGGCCTAAAGGAGAAAGGCCACAACAACATGGTGGTAGCTGGAGCCTTCTATGCTAGAAAGCTCCATAGAGGGTTTATTTTTATTTTTATTTTATTTAAAAAAACTTTAGATCCAGGCTGTGCAACTTCAGCTGGTCTCCTCAGAGTCCTAAAACTTTAATTAGACCCAGCAGGTCCTAGAACCAAATCCCATAATCCCATAAATCTAATGCAACAAGTTAAAGATGAGAATCTAAGTCAAACTCTTTAATGTAAGTGACCCAAAACTCTCATCTTCATTCTGGATCTTTGAATGATCCTTGGTCAATGTCTCCTCCCAAAATAGTTATCCAACATGACATTTTTCTCTTATAGGATTCTTAGAACATTTACAGAATTCTATTTTAAAGACCCCAGAGCCATACTTAAAATAGTATTTTGAATATTTTTCACATATATCATCAACTCATTTATTCCTTGTGGATAGTAGCTAGCTAGTTAGATAACTAGTTTGTGTGTGTGTGTGTGTGTGTGTGTGTTACACCGTTCAAAAACAGCTCAAGTAACTTTGTATTTGATAGTCTGTACCAAAACAAACAAACAAACAAATAAATAAATAAATAAATAAGAGTTGAGAATGTAGCTCAGAGGTGGGGTGCTTGTCTAGCAGGCATAAACCTTTAGGTTAAATTGTCAGAACTAGAAAAGATGTATTAATCATACTATCTAAATGATATATTAATTTATGTTTATAAGAAGAACCATATCATAGATTTTGCTTGCTAAATGCTTAATGTTGGCCAGGCACAGTTTTCAACGTATTACATGAAGTAATTCATAATTCTGCATGAACAACAAGATGAGGCAGGTATTTCCTATGTTATCATTTTCATTTCAAAAGTGACCAGCAAATCATGGGTCTTCTAGCCTACGGAGCTTAGGCTAACCTAATCCAACCCTGCCACTTTGGCGACAGTGCGCCGCCGAGATCTTCTACAGTTCCAACTAGATCCAACTCTTTTTCTGTTTGTTTGTTCGTTTGTTTGTTTCTTTTTTTGTTTTTTTGAGACAGGGTTTCTCTGTATAGCCCTGGATGTCTTGGAACTCACTCTGTAGACCAGGCTGGCCTCGAACTCAGAAATCCACCTGCCTCTGCCTCCCAAGTGCTGGGATTAAAGGTGTGTGCCACCACTGCCCAGCTTCCAAACAACTCTTGATGAGGACTCTATCCATTTTGTATCTTGGACTGGTGGCATCACTGATTTTGGCCTTCAAGCTCCAAATCTGAAACTGTGTGTAAGGGTTAGGGGAAGCAGCCTGGGAGCCGCTGCTTGGACAAGACAAGGCCAGCACTCAGGAGGCACTGACACAGGCTTCTGGAGACTCAGGGTGGAAGGCTTGGGCTCCTGATAGGGACCAGAGACCTGCAGAGACCTGAGGCTCCTCCTCACCTCCACTCTCACCCCCACTTCACAAGATGGAGCACATTAGTTTCTTAAGGTGCCCAAGGAGAGGTGTGTGTGTGTGTGTGTGTGTGTGTGTGTGTGTGTGTGTGAGCGCGTGTGTTTCTTTTTCCTTTTGAAAAGTTTATTTTAAAAACAAGAAGAGGGCCAAGGGTGACAAGGGGAAAATGAATTACTTTACTCTCAGAGAGGCAGCTTCAGCAAGGCTGAGGGAGTGCATGTGCGCACGTGTGTGTGTGTGTGTGTGTGTGTGTGTGTGTACATAATTTTATAGGGTTTTCTTTCTTTCTTTGCTATTTATGTTTTTAATTTTAAAAATTCTTTTTTTTTTTGGCAGAGATTTTGTTCTCATTATCTGAAGGAGAGCTTTAGAAACATGCAGATTCCAGGGCTGAGGCCCAAACCCAGAGACTGTATTTCTATGGAGATAGTTTTTTAAAGTATGTGTCTTAGCCAACTCCCCGAATTAGTTCAAGAAACACTGCCATTTAGTTTTTGAGAAGATGTATGTAGGTCTGTCTTCTGATGGGAGAGATACTGCTTGGGGCTAGGGTCTATAGCTCAGTGCTCTAGCACTTGCCTTGCCTGCTTCAGAACTCTGTGTTCAACCCCCTGCACTAGAGGGGGGGGTATTGTTCTAACCAGGCCTAGGGAGGGTTCCTCCTCCTTCCTTGTGGAGCAGAGACACAGGGAGGGCCAGAAAGCACAGGGCACACTGAGGGCATGTCTGCACAGAAAGTAGAGCTCCCTTTCACCACCACACCCCTTAGAAGAGTGAACTCTCTCCCCAGGAAATCACAGAGAGCCGCAGAGAGAGAAAGCTGATGAGAGCCTGTGGAAGCTGCTGGCATCCTGGGGTGCAGAAAAGGGACTCCTCTCAGGGAGGTCAGATGATGTTGGGAGAAGGGGAGTGCAGTGGTCTAGCACCCACAGGAATAGGGAATCCCAAGCCTGTGCCGGAATTGTCTTTTGGTGATAGCGCAGTGAGTGAAAGGAATCAGACTCTGGTTTATGTGGGGCTCCTTTTCCCTTCTTGGGCCATACAGAGCTGCACTCTACTGGACCCACTGGGCCAGAATTGATTTCATGTTAGGGAATGGGCCACAAAACTCATTTGGCGAGCCAAGAGAAAGACTTCATGAACCTCTAGCAGTAATTCCGTCTGTTTAGTTAGCTGGGAGATGGAGTGGATGCAGAAGCAGTGGGAGGAAAGGCTTGCTTTACTCTAGAGATCTTGGCAGGAAAGGGGGGGGAAGAGAACCATTTTAAACGAAGGAAACCGATGAGCCAGCAACCCGTAGTGCTATTAGAAGTGCACCAAGGGGGACCACCTTGACTGCGGCTGCGAGACATTCTCGGATGATGACGCAGAGAGCAGAAAGCAGGGAATGTTCATCATTGCTGACTTTTGTTAAACACATCCTTCGTACTAGGAACTGTTCAGGGCTCCACAGGCATTGTTGTATTTAGCTTTTATGACACTCTTGACATATCCTGTCATTACTGTGTCCACTTGGCAGATGAGACTAAAATCTGGTCCATGACTTGCCCAGGGCCACCCAGCTAGGAAGTAGAAAGGCTAAGGTTTGAACTCAGGTGCTCCTATTCTGTTTGCCAAGGTCTACAAAGGAGTCTTGACTTGTGGCTGTGCTGAGGTAACCTCTCTATGTACCTTATGGCTGTTGGCAAACAAATGTGCCATCGAATTTACCATGAAACTCCTTTAAAGTATGCTTAATGTTGGTTGCAGAGTAGAGAAACGGTGAGAACAAGTGTGCGTGCCTCTCTTTTGATCTGAATGGAGGGGTGACAGGGTACTAGCTCTATTTCATTTCTTATCCTGAGGCACCTTCACAATTTTGGTGGCCTATGTTCAGTGGCTTGGGTAACTCACTCTGTAGATAAACTTGCAAGAGCCCTCCCATCTATTAATCCATTCCTCTAGATGAGATTCTTTCTGGACCCCAATTTTATTAAGTAGATTCCTATTCACCAAACTTTAGCCTCTGCTTCAGTAGGTTGTCTTGCACCCCATTTTCGTAAGACTAGATCTCCCTCTTTGTGTCTGCAGGGCTTCTTGGTGCTTCTGACTGTAATCTGGCTTCTGCCCCCTGGTTTCTGATCCAAGGGTCATTTTCATGTACAGCGATCTTAGCTTCGCTCCTTTTTGCTCTTCTACCCTCTGTCAAAATCGACTGTCAGAATGGGATTTACCCAAATGAGCTTTAACAGGCTGACCCTCCCAGGAGGTTGGCATTTTAACTGATGCCAAAGCCCTGGGTTAAAGGAATTATGTACTTAAGACTTTCCAAGTCCCTGGGAGTGGATAGGGAGGATTTAGAAGGCCAGGGGGAACATTCTTAATGCTCTTGGAATGCCACAAGGTAGACATGAGATTCAGGCTACCACTAACACTCAAGGCTCTGCAACAAAGCCTTCCTGACAGTGAACTTCTGGGACCCAAGCCGCACTTAACTCAGAGCTCCTCACAAAGCGAGACTTCACAAAAATCCCGAAGACCATACCAATAGACAGCAGCCAAGGTGAAAACAAGTTCCTTTGGAGGTCAGCTCCTTTCTGTACACCGAGAAATAAACCTTGTTCTACTATCCACAAAGTCCGTGTCTCTTCAGCATTTCTGCAGCCCAGATAGCAACAGAGATAACCCCACTTCATACCCGACTGTAGAACTCAAGAAGCTTCGGACTTGGCTAGTCACAGACACGGAAGTAGCCAGCCTGATTCAAGCACCATCTTATGCTTTTTCTTTTCTTCAGGGCAGTGCTACATCTGTATGGAAGTCACCCATTCTTATTTGTGACTGAGCAGATGATTACAAAAGCTCAGATGGACATTAGGACATAGGTAGGCACTTCAAATGGCTTCCTAGCAAAGACAGCCCTCACTCTCACCTCCCATGGAATAAAAGTACCTTGTGGATGATTTGGTCTTGGTGCTGAGAGAAGGGCTGTGTGTGCAGGACCTGACTTTACCAGCTTGGGCTCTTTTCTGGAAACTCCTGCAGGTCCCTAAAGAAGGCAAGAGAAGGACTGACTCTGTCTCTCTGTCTCTCTGTCTCTCTGTCTCTCTCCCCTTTGGGCAGCCATTGGAGCTGCTTCAGGGACTGTTAAGCTGCCTGGAAACAATGTCCAGTCTCTCAGTAAAGTGGTAAAAGCATCAGAAATGCTCCTTTCCTGGGGAGCTAGCAGCTATTTTGGCCTCTCTTTCCATTAAAATATGAAGGCATTGAAAGGGACCATCTCTCTGCTTAGCAGGAAGCCTCCCCATTGTGGCAGCATTTCTAACTGCGTTGAGAATCAACCACATCGCTCTTCCCTTTTACCATGGAGGAGTTTCTAGATTCTCATTTATACCCTCCCGCTTACAACATCTTTCACAGTTTCAGCAAATTACTGCATAAAAGATGGAGAAGCCAGCAGGGGCTGTGCCCACAATAGTAGATGTGGATGCATTTAAGAAATTCAAATGCCAAGGGTACACTCTTGCCATTAAATCCAACATGAGAAAAAAAAAATCAGGTGTGAACAGTACTGATGAACAAAGTACCCCAAAGCATAGATGGGGTTTCTGTTATGCTAGAGGGAGGCTTAGGAAAGAACAGAGGCATTTTCAGTTTTCAAGCTAAGAAGCAGTTTGGTGGGTACGGGAAGGGGTGGGGGTGGGGGTGTCTGACAGACATTCTTCCAAATCCTCAGACTTGCCCACAATTGAATCAGATAATGATGACCATCTCTATACTCTTCCCTCCTCTCCCCATCCCCAGAAGTCAGCGTGAACATCAATGAACCCCAGTACTTACAGGTGCAGAAGATTTTAGAAGAGGAAAATGGAGCTCACAGGCTCCTGAATGCCTGCCGAGTCAGTTGCATCAGATTGGGAAGTGATGATCGATCGTAGGGATAAGATGTTTGGGGGCAATAAAACCCCTCATCTCCCCTACCCCCATACCCTCCTCATCTTGTCTTCTCAGTCTGCATCCAAACTTAGACCATCCTGTCAGGCTGCTTGGTGCCTTCATATCCCTTACCGTGAGGGTGCTGGCAGACACATTGCTGCTTGTAGCCTGTGGCTGGGCAAGGTAGTCAGGCCTCTGGGATTAGGTTGGCAGGCGTGATTGTCCTCCAAATAATCAGCGGGGAGGGAGGGAGGGAGGGAGGG
>NC_034613.1:121604612-121625612 GCF_900095145.1 Mus pahari
AGAGAGAGAGAGAGAGAGAGAGAGAGAGAGAGAGAGAGAGAGAGAGAGAGAGAAAGAGAGAGAGAGAGAACCCCCAAACAGGTCCAGGATAGAGAGCTCCAGGTCCTTAGCATGTTCCTGGCGTATTCCGAAAGAGGCATCCACAGCAGAGAAAGTGTCCCAAAATAGCTCAGGCTTCCAATGCCTCGCTGAAACCTGAGAAAGAATTGCTGAATTCAAAGATCTGGGTCGCTGTGGGTGTATGATCAAAGTAAGATTTGTTGGTAGCAGGAACTCAAGCCATGAGCTTAGGAGGGACACGAGGTCACCCGGGTTATAGCCTGCCTTCTTGTTTCCAACTTGTCAAGTTGGAATTGCAGTCACAACCCTCCCCTGTGCTATGGCAGGGGGCTACAGAGAGGCCCTGGGCATGCTGTTCTCATGTGCCAATCTCTGATGCACTAACAATATGAAATAACTGTGCTCTGCTTTCTGCATTTCAAACAAGGGAACTGATAGTGTGCAAAGGTTTCTTTAACATATTGCTTCATGACTGATGAAATTCCCTCTCCAGTAGATTTTTCATTTCTTTTGGCCTTTGGCATAAGTAAATGTCAGCCTCTTAAAAATCAACAGAGAAGAGCAAACAGTAGGGTCTCTGTGATTTTTCTTGGGATTTGAGAAATCTCCCCTCCCTGGCTTCTGACTGGATGGTGTCTGCACATTGCTGCTTATGGAACAGGGAAGGATGAGGTCCACCCAGACATGCTGTCTCATTTTGATATTTGCTGAGATCTTGGGAAATTCTCCTTTCATCAGGTATGTTGCAAACTTTAGGACTGTCTACGGAGTGTGAGGGTCAGTATGTTAAAAGGTCAGTGGATGTCATGGCTGGACTGGCCCTGGGGTTTAAGAAGGAAAAGCGCAAAAATAGATTTTGAGTTTCAGTTCTGCCTTAATTTTTGGTGTGTGAATTTGAGTAAATTGCTTCTCTTCCCTGGGCCTCAGTTTCCTCTTCTGTTAAAACAAAGTCAATAATGCACATCCTAACTTTATCCCAATAGTATATAGAAAAAAAAATGAACATAGAGAGGCAAAGGAATGCTACTAAGGGGGAGAGTTCTTTAGGAGATCTCTGCATGGTGGCTGCTACCTATATCAATATGCCTATTGAAACATCAGGGCGTACTAGAATACTAGACAGGATGGACTTCATGTTTAGTGCTCCAAATTGCTTCTGCTTTTAAGTCACGCGGCTTTGGGAAGGGTTCTTGCTATTCTGGAGTTAGCTTGATCTTCCCATCTGCTGGGGAGGTATACAAACTAGTCATAATAAATGTTTTGTAGTTCCAAATTTTTTTTGGGGGGGGGCTTTTGTAAAGCAATTTGGTGCATAAAATATATACTAACCAACACCCGCTAATGGAATCTGGGAGAGTACCTTGTGAAAACACATCAATATTTCAAAATGGAATAAATAGCTTAGTATCAGTCAGTCCAGGACCAATTTTGCTACTAAATGAGCTTGCCACAAAAATGTTAGCTTTCAGAAACTTTTCAGATGTCAGAGAGGCACATAAGGAAATTGTAGGCCAGGGTAGAAATGAGTAGAAAGCTACCTCATGGAACAGGCCTGACTATAGGAACCTGGAGGCTAAGGTTGGAGGAGGAGGATCTCAAGTTCTAGGCTAGCCTGGACAACTTAGCCAGATTCTGACTCAGGACTGGGTATTTCTAATATATATATAATTCATATGTATAATTCATATATATATATATATATATGAACTAGATAGATATTTAATGCTCCTAATGTTCCAGCTAGTCATCCTGTGTTGTAAGTATGTGTTTACTCATTTAGTTGACCCAATATGTCTTTGAGTTGGTTGATATTATTATCACTCCCATTTTATAGATGAGGAAAATAAAAGTCGGAGGAGTTGGGAAACTTGCCCAGAGTCCCAAAGCAAGGTAATGAGCAAAGTGGAGATTTCAACTGGGTTGGAATTCAGAATGTGTGGTCTTTATCATTTTATCCACTTAATCCAAGGGACTCAAATGGGGCTTCAGAAATCCACAAGGGAGGCAGTGATGTGGCTCAGTGGATGAAGATGCGGGCTCTGAAGCCTGACAGCTCCAGTCCCATTCCTGGGACCCATGTGCTAGAAGGACAGAATAAATTCTCCCAAGTTATGTAACAGGGAAGAAAAAAAGCTTTCCAGGGGCCAAGTAGGTCACCATGAGAAAGGAAAGGTGGCTGGGAGGATACAGTGAGCTCATGCCTCATCCACAAGCAACAGTCTTCTTGGTCCCAGCTGACGCTTGTCTGGATGGAATGAGGATCTAAATCGCTTTTGTTTTCCCCAGAGAAGCCAGAAATCCAGGGTTTTATGGGAAATCTCCTGACTTTTAAGTGTTGGCAACTAATTAAAAAATGTTAAAAAACATTGTGTGGGTCAAATAAAATCTGTCTGCAGTCTGGATCTAGCCTGTGGCTGCCAGTCTGTAAACTCTGCAAAGAGGAAATGGATGTGAAAGTGCTTTGGAAACTGAAAAATGTGTTCTAGAAACAGGTCTCTTTTTAGGGTTAAGTTTTTCCCCTTCTTAGCTGTGGTCTAGTTTTTTTTTTTTTTTTTTTTTTTTTTTTTTTTTTTTTTTTAACTGCTGTTTCTGGCCTGGTGGAGATGAAAAGTTGGAATTAAAAAGAGACTTCAGTTAACTTGAATGCCTCATTACCTTGGCAGGCTGGATAAATGAGAAGCCTAGGTGTACTGGACGGGCTAAGTAAGCCTCAGAATTCCTGCCACACCCACGGGCCCCTTCTAAGGCGTTTCTATCCACAGACCCTAGCTGAGGAAAGCAGCGGTTTCTGATGAATAGGTGGCTATGTTTGGTACCACGTGATTCTGCTCCCCCCTCCCCCGAGCTGATTTGAGCAGGGAATGGGCACCTGATCTTTGAGCACACATTCTATAGGCTGGCAAACAGTCTATGATGGAACCGGCGATGACAACTTCGCCCAAAGAGCACAACTTGGACCAATGAGAATCTCTCTCTTGGGGAGTTTGAATACCAGACCTCAAAAGAGTGAGTAGAAGCAACAGAGCAGAAGCTGAGCCCAGAGGAGGCAGGCTGCAGAGTTTGGTGAAGACACAACGAAGGGAGGTTACTGGGCTTCAACTCATGTGCCAGATACTCTATACATGTTGTTTTCTTTAAAGCTCTTAAAGAGGTATGAGATAGGTCTGGGATTATTCGGAATAATTGAGAAGTGACTTAAAAGTACTGGGGTTCCAGCTCAGGCTTGTATGATGATACAATCAGAGAACATGGCCTATCTGAGCTGTGTCACACTTGTAATCCCATCATGTAGAATAGTGAGGCAATAGGATCATCATGAGTTCGAGGCCAGCCTGGGCTACATAACAATACTTCATGTTAAAACAAAACAAAACAAAACAACCCACACATACTTATATCCCACCCCCTATCAGAGCAATGGCCCTTAAGCTCAAGGGATTTGGGAGTCATGGGTTCAACTGCACATTTCTTGGTCTCACTTCTTATTTCCTAAGTCTGACTCTTGAAAATGGAACCCCTCTCCCCATTGGATGAATGTGCATTTTTGTAGTCCTCCTCTGGGGAGATGAATGCGTGGGCTCTCCACTAGTCATTTGTCTTGAGAAATGCAGTTTTAGAGGATATAGCAAGCATGTACTGTGTGGTGGTCATCTTCAGAAACAAGGTCAATGTCAATAGACATAGTCAAATTGCAATTTAAGAGCACTTAGAAAGGAGGCTGACTCTGCAAATAGGAGATACCAGTCTCTCCTCTCTGCTCATCACGGGACTGTCCAGTGGCATGGATCATTTAAAAGCCGAGGGTAGGTATGGGCTGGTGGCTCAGCCGTCGTGTAGAGTAAGAGATCTGTTCTTCGGAGAGGAGGGCTCAGAGTGAGCATATGGTCTGTAAGGCTTTTTACGTGAGAAGCACAAACTGCTGGAACTTAGTAAACTGGCAACAAAGAACATGAGAGAAAATGACCAAATGCAGACAGACATATTGTAAACCACGGGACTTCAAATGTAAACCTTTCTGCTAGGCTTCTCAACTCTAGAAAAGCTGTGTAAGAATTCCCATCAGTGCCTTTATTTACAGCATATGTAAAACGTGCAACAGGAGAGAAGTCCAGCTAGAGAAACCCCTCTAGACCTAATCCCCACCCCACCCCGGCTCTGGGAACTGGTATTTTGCCTGGTTTGTATTCATCTGCTTTTAGAAAGTCGACCCTGGGAAGACAGTAATAGTTTGAAGGTTGCTTGGAGATCATCAGGTCAGAAACTAATTTGTGGTGTAAATGCTTAGTGGCATCAGGCACTTACTCGTACAAGGGAGCTGCTTGGTCCAAGGGGTAGCACAGGTCAAATGTCTTGGCCAAGTTCCGCCTCAGCAGGGCTTTCCTTCCTACTTGGCAACTTTCCTTTCTGTGACTTGTTCCTGTGGATACGTTCTTTATCTATGCTTATGTCCTTATGTAGGCTAAGGTCAAATTCTTCTCTCCTGGCCAGAAAGACTTCCTGTCTTACAGGTATTGGATCTTATATACGTCGATGTTGTAACTGAGTGGCTCCCTAAAGCAGGTCCTTGGACAAGTCCCTCCCCCACCCCAGGATATTACAGCAGTGTGTCAGCACCCCCCCATCCCCTGCTAGGAGAAAGCCTGAGGATTGTGTAGTAAATGATTTGTAAAAAGGAGACAAATGTATTGTGTTGAAAGGACTGTCTTTTATTCTGAGATTATTTTCTTTTCTTGTGGTGTCTTAAAGAAAGCCCTTTCTCTTTAGGAAATGATAATTTGGGGGTTGTTTTGTTTCTTAATGCCTTTCCTTGGAGAAAAGAAAATAGAGTAACCCAATGTCAGTCCCCCAGTTTTGGGGCTTTGCAATTGCTATAAATAGCCTGGGAGCTTGGTCTCATTTGTAGAGTCCTGTGAGTACCTCTAGGTACCTCCTGATGCCACTTACATCGTAAGTGCTTATAAATTACCTGCTTCATAATCTGCAGCAGAATCTCTCTAAGGATTGACATCAAGCTTACAGCTCTGGAGTTTACAGAACACCGGTATGTAGTTTCCTTATTTAAGAAAATTGGGACACTGCCCATTTGCAGTCCTCTCGTATCCCCCTCCCCTGTTCTTTCTGATTCCACAGATCCTTCAGGACGGCACCTAATGTAAGGCAGTACCGTTTTTGCTCTTCTTATAGTGTTCTTTTCCCTATAGAGTTGGACATGCGTGTACATGTTGTTTGGGGGAATTTGCAGCACATCCGATGAAAGCATAATTCCCAACTAACAGTCAAATCCTTTTCTTTGGAGCTACCCAGAACACACCTACCATCTCTTCCATATGACAGCCCTTCAGAGACTCGAAGACAGTGTGTGACTCTCCTGTGAGCTAAGAGCACTGGCTGAGTCAGACAGACTCGAGTGACAAGCCCAGCTTCAGTCCCTGTCAGCTGTAAGAGCCAAGGTAAGTTACTGCATTTTAATTTCTCTCCACTTCTGTTCTGTAGCTGATTTCTAAAATGGGGGCAACTCCTGTACTTTATTCGTATTTTGTGCAATGAAAACAGTGTAATGTTTTAGTACAGTGTCTGGCATAGCAAGAACTTAGTAAATGCTAGCCATTCTCTACCACTTCATTTACAAAGAACTGGGTGGGCATTTCAAGTGTCAAGGCTGATGGAGAACAAAATTGTGTGTGTGTGTGTGTGTGTGTGTGTGTGTGTGTGTGTGTGCTTCTCTCCTGAATGATGGGGGAAGGTAGAATACCCCAAACTAGAGGCTGATCTTTAAGCTTCTCTGTTTTCAGGTAACTGGGTATGTGTTCAGTAGAGCTGGGGGAGATATTATTGGGAATCTACAGGCAGGCTTATTTTCAACAGCTGGGAAGCTATTTGTTGACATATTGAACAGTCTCTTGTTTATTCTTATTTCCCCAAGCTAGCCATGCAGTCCCCCAAACTCAATTACCTCTGGCAAGGCGGCAGGAGCTCGACATCTAGCTGTATTGATCAGTGCAGACTGGGTGGGACGTGAGGGATCTGAGAGCTGTTAAGTAGCAATTTCTGGACTTTTCCTGCCTTAGGAAGTCCTCCTTTTCTGTGCTCCTAGAGACTTTATAATAAAGCAGAAGTCTATGGCCCAATGGGCCAAGCATGCAAGAGCCCTCTCTGATTAGGCTTCTTGGAGGCAAACTGTTGAAAATTGTCACAGTGGACCAAAACATGAAAGCCTGGAGTGGCCAGAATGGTTTTCTAGCTTTTTGCATACACTGGGCTTTTTTTCTTTTTGCTAACAATTGCATGCTATAAACTCTGGATGCCATTGCAAGTAGAGAAAGTTTGGAAGGAGACACACCCAACTCTGAGCAGACGGAGCAGTGGGACTTGCGGGAAAGCGGGGTGGAGTAGACTCAGGACTTTTATCTGGACTGAGATTTCAAGTTTTTAATCCTAGGAAAAGTTTCCTAGATTACTTGCATATTAAACCCCGATAAAAGTTAGAAGTATTTTTTAAAAATATAAACCAAGAAAAACTGAATAAAAGCAAGCCACCGGAGACACGATTTTAGAGGTCACTTTGGAAGGGGAAGGCCCAAGTAGTGCAACTGTTAAGCTTCTTGGGGGGAGAAAGGTTGCTGGTGAGGGAATTTTGGGGGATCCCTTGGGAGTGCATGCAGAGGACTGTGAAAGGCTAGACATAGATCCATAGGGAATCAGTCATGTTTAAAAATGGAAACTAATTTTTGTTTCTTTTCTTTGCAAATAAATATAATGGGAGGACTTTAGACAAATTAGAAACTGTAGGTACAGAAAAATGAAAATAAAAATGCCACGTAGTTCTACAGCTTGAGTCTGGTCACTGTTAGCATTTTGATATGCTCTTCTATACTAACTTTTGGGAGGGGGTAAATATAATTATAATTTAATAAAGTATTATTAAAATATACATTTAAAACAATTGTGGTTTTCTTCTTTTGAGACACCCTCATTTTTAGAGGTGTTTCCAATTTTCAAGGCCCCCCAATTCAGCCTTCTGAGCTCTGTGATTACAAATGTGTACAACTCCACACAGTGCAGAAACAGACACATTTATTTTATTGTAAAAGGATCTTGTAATTAAGCTCATATTAGATTTTAACTCTTAATAGATGTGTTAGGGCTGCTAAATTGTACCCTGGCTCATTTAGTCATTAAGCAATTGTGTTCTAACATCAGGTATTGAGTTTATTTCCAACTTTTTGCTCTCAAAGACAACTGAACAGTGTAGCTGGGTGACATTTGGAATGCTGGTTAGCATCTCTGTGCTTTTAGGTTCTCATCTGGATAATGAAAGCTGATAATAGCACCTGCCTCCTAAAGATGCTTTATTAGATGAAATCAAATAAGTAAAATGTTTAGAACAGTACCTGACTCAGTAATTGCTAACTTTAATCATTAGGTACAGTAGTAATAGTAACTGTGATTATAATGAATCCATTATTAAAATAATGGGTTTTCCTTTCAAATGTTTATTATTTATTATTATTATCACCATCATTATTATTGGTGTGTGTGTGTAGTGTAAATATAGGAATGTATGTTTCTATGGAGCACATATGGGGGTCTGAGGACAACTTTTGAAGTTGATTCTTTCACTCTACCTTGGGTTCTGGGGGATTGAGCTCCAGCCATCAGCCTTGTGCCATATGTGTTTGTGTAATTTGCTGAGTCTTCTTGTGAACCTTAGAATGGGTTTTCTATGACTGTTTTTCTGTTTTGTTTTCCTCATCCAAGGGAGACTGATTAGAAACTTTGTTTTTGAGCAGTGAACTCTAGTCCGGCAGAACTGTGCACATTTTGGGGGCGGGGCGGGGAAAGGATCTGGTTACTTGTTAGGTTACTGATAAAATTTCTGATAGAAGCAACTTAAGAGAACTACTCACAGTTCCAGATATCAGCATGTGGAAGGCATGGTGGCTGGGCATCACTGGCCCACAACATGCAGAGTGGGCAGTCCCTAACATCTGGATAAATCAGGAAAAAGAGAGCAAGACTAGAAAGACTGCAAAGCTCAACCCCAAAGCCCATCACCAGTGTCCTATATCCCCAGCTAGGGTCCATGTTCATAATCTTCTAAAACAGTCTCTCCAGCCGGTGACCAGGTATTCAAACACACAAACATGTGGGGGAATATTTCACATTTAAACCATAACACCTGTGGGAGCTCAACTTTATTATCAGCAAACTGAGAGCTACAAACCTCTGGCTCAAAGGGTAGTTCTGTAGAGCAAATGACATAAGACTTCTGAAGTCCTTAGCATAATTTTTGACTCATGAGAAGAGTATTCAAGGCAAGGTATTATTATGACTGCCACTACTGTCACCATGGCTGCTACTAAAATTTAACCACTTGTGTCAAGAACGTTTCTTTGCTTGGTGGAGTGGAGATCCAGCAGGGAGTAGAGCATTTTTTGAATATTTTTAATCATGGCTTGTGAACAGAGAATGATTTCAGAAGCAAACTGATCAGGGCTCAAACTCACATTTTCTTATTAAAACTAGTTCAGTGATCTTAGTCATAGGAACTTTTTCAAACTTGTTTCCTTATTTGTAAAATGAGAATGGCATCAGTGCCCACCTTCCAAATGTTGCTGGGAAGCCTGAATAATGTGATGTGTATGTAGTACTTAATCCATAGGCTCCTTTGCTTTCTGCTGCTTAACATGAGTTGCTGTTGGTTGATAATTTTTTTAAATGACTCTGACAACAAATTTTCTTCCATAAACTCAAGCTCCTTGAATTTTATATGAAGGCTTTGAGTATCTAGAATGCAATGGGCAAATCTAATACCAGAGGCAATGGGCACTTAAGTGATACCAATCTACAAGTCTGGAGTGGGCCTGGGTCTGTTGTCCCTGTAGTAGATCGGGTGGGTAACATGTACATGGCCCTGGATTGCATCCTCAGGATTGAAAAAAATAAAACAGAGAGGAGGGAGAGAAACAGAGGCAGAGAAGAAGAGGGAGATAAAGAGGGAGAGAAGGAGAGGGAAAGAAGGAGAAGGAGAGGGAGAGAGAAAACTCTGGTAATTATTCTGTACTTCTACTAAGACCTCACTCCCTCCTTCTAGACTATAGGCTTCACCTTTGTTTATATGAGAGGGATCCTCACTGGGTATGCTCAAGTCTAACATTCTTGCCATCTGTTTGAAACCTATTGAGCCTCATGTTGAATCCTAGCTTTGCAAAATGGACACTGGTCGCCAGATTTCTCTCTGTCTTTGTCATTGGGGCATAATGGCTTTTAACCTTGCTCATGACTATGGGTGGCTATTAAGGTATTTACTTTCCAGCCCCCAACCCCAGTCTCTTCCCACCCTGCTTTACCCATGAACCTCCTTGAGTCTCACGGATGTTACTTCTCAGGATCCTCAGTCGCAGTCCTTACCTCTAACACTGAGCCAGTACTTCTTGGTTTGGCCAGCTGCCTTGTCTAGGATCCAGAGTAGCTGTGCCTGGCTGTCTGCAGAGAGCATGCACGTTTCATTTCCAGAGTGAGGACACTGTCTGGTTCATCTCTTTAGTTGTGATGGTCTCTTCTCTTTGGGGTAGCCAGAGGTGGGCATCATGGTGGGAAGCTGGTGGTATTATTGGAGGCAAGGGGCAAAGGGGTGGGACCCGCAGAGGCCAAGAGCTAAAGTAGGGCTTCTGGAGGGCTGACAAGGGAAAGGCGGCCAGAGGCAAATGTCAGAGCCTATATAGAGGCAGGAATCTGGGACCTGAGAGCCAGAGCATGCACGAGCAAGTCAAGAGCATTGGGGCGGATGGGCGGGCCAGCAGGCTGGCTGGCGGGCAAGAGGGGGGTGTGGCAGGGGAGAGCTAAGGGAGATTGCAGAGAACAGCTGCTAGCATTGGGTCTTGCTGTAATGAACTGGCACAGGGTCTAAGTCAATTGGTCAGACCAAAAGAGCTACAGTGGAAAGGACATTATGACTCTTTTCTGTCACTGGTAAGGTAAGAACTTTCTGAGTTGTGACTCGTGGAAAATTGTGCTGCACACAGGGATTAATTGATGGTGAAAGGTGGAATTGCAGGATTGATTTCTTTTTTGGTGGGGGGGGGCTCATCTTTCTCATGGCATGAATTGTGATTAGGGTAACTGAAGTGTTTGAAGGACTCTAGTATTTCTTTTATGATGCCTTACCTTCGAGTTTCCTAGTCAATAGGATTGAGGATTGAAAGAAGCGAATCATTACAGCCTATTAGAAGTAGGGGACTGAAGAATTGGATGGGCCCAAGAATCTTTCAAACCACACACAAATGATCAAATTTTTGTGAGTCTTCACTCTCCCAGAGGATTGCCAAGCATCTCTGAGGGGTTACTGTGTACATCAGATGTTGCAAGGCAGGTAAAGTGTCTAGCAGAACTAGTGCAAGAAATGCTTGCTGTTGGTAATTCTGCTCTTAATGTTCCAATTGTTATGGAGGTCCAAAGCCACGAAGTTGATGCTTTCTTTGACATTGCCCCAAAGTAGCCAGTCTTCTTTTTTAGGGCCATGACCAGGCTACAGGAACAAGTTAATCTTATCTAATGTTTCTACATGGGTCTTCAGCTTGTGTGCCAGTGCACCCCTTTTGTGGCTGCTTTTGGAGACAGGTCAGAGAGGTGAGGTTATGAGAATGACCATCCCCCTTCTCAGGTCAACAGGAGAATTTGAAATTTCTACATACTGGAGAATAAGCCTCCAGTGATCTCTAGGCTAGGATGTCAGACAAACAACTACATGCAACGTCAGGGATACCAAAAGATCAAGTAACTCCAAGGAAAGGGTGAAGAGGCAAAAGATACCATCACAGTGTTCCTATTTTAGGTGCAACTCTTGTTAATCTTAGAAAACTGGTACAACAGGCATAGTAATACTACTTAACGTCTAAATAGAACCCAGGCTTTCAATGTCATGCACATCACAGGCTGTTTAAAGTTCTGTGCAGTTAAAGTTCTCTGTCATCCACACACCTACTACGTAAGCAATAAATAGGATTGTAACGCTGGCTGTTATTATTAATAATGATGATGCTAATATTAAGCAAGGTTTTGCTTTGCAGAATGCTATTCTTAGCCATTGATCAGATAAATGTGCTATGTTTCCTGAGAAAGACATTAATGGGCAACATACTAGTTAAATCTGGGTTATATCATTGGTAGGATTCAATGACTATTAGGAACTAATAATTATCATGGAGTAAAGGGCTCTTTCATTCCTGCCTACTAATACCTAGGTTGACTTGACTTTGAAGAACTTAGGCAAAGAACCTGAACTTCTTGTAATTGGCCAGAAGGTGGTGCTGCTGACTCATTTGAGACAGGGCTTCTCTGGCTCTGGAGCCCACTATTGGCATTTATGAACATGGAAGCTGTGCTGTGTAACTGGGTATGGGTTGGTTTAAAAGAGGACAGAGGTTGGAGGGATAGTTGCTTCAGCTTTGTGGATATTTGTTGCTATATAGTTTCTTCAAACTGATAGACCCACCTTCAAAGCCATATATATGACAACTCATAAAAGCAGCCTCTATGAATCATTGGAATATATTTCTAAAATTGGCTTTTAACCTTTAAACTTTTCTCTTGTTTACAGATTTCATTGATTTTTTTGGTTTCATCAGTGCCCCTGATGCCAACACATTAGAGTCTGCAACCCTGCCTTGTAGCCATGGCAGATATGTCAATACCATTACATTCATTACGCTTCAACAATATGATGAAGGAGGAAAATGGTGACCCTCAAAACAGAGGGGCAACTTTCTCTAGACCAATGACAGAGACCAGAGCAGAAGTTCAAATCCTGCATTCACAGTTGCAGTTGCCTGTTGTTTCGACTTCAGCCTCAGATCCCGAAGGGACATCTACACAGCTGATGACATCTCCAGGCTTTGACAGTCTGTCCACACCTCTCATGGGAGCACCACACTCTGGGACGTTGTCTCCCCCACTGATGTCAGCCTCAGACTCTGGGACACTGTCCCCACTGCTAATGCCGGCCTCAGATTCGGGAACACTGTCCCCACTTCTAATGCCAGTTTCAGACTCTGGGACACTGTCCCCTCTGCTAATGCCAGCCTCAGATTCGGGAACACTGTCCCCACTGTTGTCTACTTCAGACTATGGGTTAATGTCCCCAGGGATGATGTCAATACCTGACTTTGGGACAATGTCATCACTAATGGCAGCCCCAGATTCTGCAGAGATATCACCATTGGCAATGCCAATTCCGTCCTCTGGAGTGATATCTGCACCTATAATGAGCACTTCATCCTCTGAGGCATCGTTAATGCTAGGATCAGATCCTGGTGAGATATCCCCACTCCTGATTCCAGATATGAACCCTGGAGTGACATCCACACCACCAATGACAGCTCCAGGCTCAGAAGCAATGTCCCCACTGCAAATTACAGATGAGGACACAGAAGCAATGTCCAAAGTGCTAATGACTGCCCTAGCTTCTGGAGAGATATCATCACTGCTAATGTCAGGCACAGACTCTGAAGCGATATCTTCTCTGATAATGTCAGCTCTGGCTTCTGGAGAAGCGCCAACCCAGCCAGCAAATCCTCAAGACTCGGAAGGGATACCCACTGTGCTCATGCCAGGCTCAGACTCTGGGGTCATGTCTTCACTGCCTATGCCAGTTTCTGGCTCTGGAGCAATGCCTACACCACTCCTGTCAATCCCAGATGCTGGAGAAATAGCCACCTTACCAAAGCCAGTCCCAGATGCTGAGGCAATGTCCCCACTGTTAATGACAACCCTCACCTCTACAGTGATGCCCAGTCAACTGATGTCAGCATCTGGTTCTGGAGTGATGTCCCCAGATACAACACAAAATATCAACTCTGAGGTCATGTCTGCTCCACCAATAAGAGTTGCAGCCACTGGATTGATGTCCATGATGTCCACACTACCTGTGAGAGCTTCTGATACAGCAGCAACACCCATACAGCTAATGAGAGTCCCTGCCTCTGGAAATATGTCTACATCACAAAAGGCAGTTCCAGTCTCTGGATCAATGTCCTCTCCACTGATGGCTGTCACAAGCCCTGGAGTAATATTCACAGAACAAATGCCAAGCACAGCCTCTGGTACAATGTCTGCACATTTAACAATGTCCCAAACACCTGGAACAATGCCCATAGGTTTTATGAAGTCCACATCAAATGGAGCCGTTTCTGCGCAGCAAATTAGGTGTTCAGTTTCTGGGATGATGTCCACGCAGCCAGTTATAGCTACAGCCTCTGAAATAATGTCTGTGTCACAATCAACAGTCCCAACCTCTGGGTCGGTGTCCACACAGAAAACTCGAGCTCCTGTCTCTGGACCAATGTCTACAGCCCAAATAAAAACCACAGCCTCAGGGGTGACATCTACACCACAAATGAGAGCCACAGCCTCTGGGACAATGTCTATTCCACTGATGACAGCCAAAACCTCTGGATCAGCATCCACACTGTTAATGAGAGACACAGCCTCAGGAGTGATATCCGTGCCACAGATGAGAGCTTCAGGCTCTGGAACAGTGTCCAAGCCACTAATGACATCCAAAGCTTCTGGAATGTTCATGCAGCAAATGACAACTGCAGCTTTTGGAGCAACGCCTACATCACTAATGAGAGACACAGCTTCTGGAGGTCTGTCCATGCCACAGATGACAGATCCAGCCTCAGGAGGCATGTCCACACTGCTAACAAGAGCCACAGCTTCTGGAGCAAAGTCTACATCACAGATGACAGCCACCACCTCTGGAGGCATGTCCATGCCTCAAACAAGACTCTCAGGTCCTGGAGCAACAGCCACACCACTAATGAGAGCCACAGCCTCTGAGAAGATGCCTACTCAGGCAATGAACATTCAAGACTCTGGAGGAGTGTCCACACCACTCATGAGACCTGTTGCCTTGGGAGGGATGCAATTGAGAACCCAGGGATCTGGAACAATGTCCACACCCCTATTGAGAGCCTCGGACTCATCAGAGATGTCTATGTTGTTCACAAAAGCCCCATCCTCTGCAGAGCGGCCTCTGCTACTAGTGAGACCT
The DNA here is from genome assembly GCF_900095145.1 of Mus pahari. NCBI lineage: Eukaryota > Metazoa > Chordata > Mammalia > Rodentia > Muridae > Mus > Mus pahari. The sequence goes on from NC_034613.1 coordinate 121,618,726, forward strand.
CCAGTTTCAGGAGAGATAGTTCCACCTTCGAGAACCCCAGTTTATGGGACAATATCTGCTCCACACATGATGACCACAGCCTCAGGAGTGATGACCATGTCACCTATGAAGACTTCTGTTCCTGTATCAGAGTCGACAACTCTCCTGAGACCCACAGATTCAGGAGTGATGTCCATACCACTGACGAGAACATCAGCTTCTAGAGCAAAGTCCAGACCACAAATGATGGCCACAGCTTGTGGAGATACGTGTCCACTCCCAGTGCGAGCTCCAGTCACTGCAGGGATCTCTCCATCACCAGTCAGATCACCAGCCTCTTCTACCTTGTCTACACTACTTAGGAGGCCCTCTGATGGAGCTGTGACTACAGAGTTAGAGAGAGTTCTAGGCACTGCACAATTTGCAGCTATGACTCCGGGAGAGATGTCCAAGCCACTGATGAGGGCTTCAGCCCCTGGAACCACACCCATGCCTTTGATGTCCCCCATGACTTCGGGAGAGATGTCTGTGCCACTAATGAAAACCATGCCTTCTGGGACAATGTCAACTCTACAAACCAAAGTCATGAGCTCTAGAGCTACATCCTTGCCACAGCCAAGAAATGCAGCTTCTGGGGGAATAGCTAACCCCCCACTGAGAGCCCCAGCCTCTGGAGCAGGGTCTACACCACTTATGAGAGTCTCAGGTTCAGGAATGATATCCACGCCACTACTGAGGGCTACAGCCTCAGGAGGAACGTCCGTGCCACAAATGGCATCTCCGACATCTGGAGATATGTCCTCACCACTAATGAGGTCCCCGGCACCTGGAATAATGTCCACACCACAAATGGCCTTTGGAATGACACCCACTCCGAATGTCAAAGCCACAGATTCGGGAGAGGCATCTACCTCTCACACCAGATTCACAGTCCCTGGATCAAAGAGCACACCACACATGACCAGCACAGCCCCTGAAATGAAGACCCCCCCACCAAAGGAAGTTCCGTCCTTTGGTATGTTGACCCCAGCACTCTGTTACCTCTTAGAAGAGCAAGAAGCAGCCCGGGGCTCATCCTCTGTGGAGGAAGATGCAGAGGAGATTGATGAGGAGAAACAAATGAAGGGATTTTTAGATGATTCTGAGAAAATGGCATTCCTGGTGTCTCTTCATCTGGGGGCAGCAGAGAGGTGGTCCATCTTGCAAATGGAGGTAGGAAATCCCATCTCCAGTGAAAATAAAGCTTTCTTGAGAAGATCACAGGGCTTATATGACTCCCTGTCTGAAATAGACATCCTAAGTGCTGTTCTTTGCCATCCCAAGCAGGGCAAAAAGTCAGTAAGGCAGTATGCCACTGACTTCCTGCTGCTGGCCCGACATTTGTCTTGGTCTGATGCCATTCTACGGACCAGGTTTCTGGAAGGACTCTCAGAAGCTGTTACCACCAAAATGGGCCGTATCTTCCTGAAGGTGGCCGGCAGCCTAAAGGAGCTGATAGATAGGTCTCTGTATACTGAGTGCCAGCTGGCTGAAGAGAAGGATTCTTCAGGCAACTCAAACCAAGTTGTGCCAACATCCTGTAAGCGGAACAATGAGGAGGCCATGGAGAATGAACTGGGCTCTCAGCAGCAGACTGAGGAGGTAATCAAGGGGACATAAGCTCATAGTTTTTGAGTAGAAAAGTGAGGAAGTAATGATGAGGGATTAACACCCATAGTTTTTCAAGTAGAGTTAAGGAAGAGGCAAGAAGGAGGTACTGAGTTCCTAGACCATAAGAGTCCAATGTCGAATTCTACCAGTAAGTGTCGATATGAAGTTATTTTGCTTCTATTACCCATTTTCAGAAACAATGTCTGGCTTAGGTTACTGAAGGGGCTTTCAATCATAAGGAAACAGTAGACTCAATCCCAACTCTCTGTGCACTGCAAATCCAGTTGAGAGAGAGAGAGAGAGAGAGAGAGAGAGAGAGAGAGAGAGAGAGAGAAGTCTTCTTTTATGGACTGAGTTCTACTTATAACCAGACTTCATTAATTTAACACCTGGGTACACTTTTTACATGTCTGATAAATTACTCAGTTCTTTGACTTGGTTGATTACTGAACTTAATCAGATACAAAGTCTCTGGTCATAGGAAGTGTGATTCTTATTTATGCCTTCCCCCCTTTCTTATAGCACCAGCATGTTCCCAAACGCTGTTACTACTTGAAAGAACATGGAGACCCCCAGGAAAGTCTTCATGACCACCTTCGACAGAGTGCAGGCCTTCCGAAGGCCCCTACCAACAAGTAGTACTCCTTGGAGTCTTATGTGATTTCTGACTTGGCTGCTAACTTGAGGACTGGTCCCTGGACCCATTCCATCCAACTACATCGTAAAACTTGTTGCCTTCACCCTCCAGCCTTCCTCTCCAGGCACATCCCACTTTATCTCCCTTTTGGTTGCCTTGACATTTTCTTTCACCTACATGCCTGTGACCTGCCCTGACAATCAGTGTGGACTATATGAGTGTCTGGTGTATGAGGTTCTGAACTCCCCTTATTGTCATTAAGGCCAGTTCCAATTCTTGGTCCAGGGAGAAGTCTAGGCAGGAGAAATCATGTCCTACCTCAAAACACCTTAGAGTGTCTTGCCATGTGTCATCAGGCAAACTTGAGGAAACTCTGGTACTATTCCACCTGGCAGGGGAGCCTATAAAGAGAGAGATACCCACTCCTATACCATCCTTTCAAACCAGTAGACTTGCCCTTATATGTCCCAATTCATAGTATCTAAATGGGTCTCCAGGGCCTTTGCCCTGTTTATAGTCTCCATCCTAAACCATTTGTTTCGACCCATGATATTAATAGTAGTGATAGTAATGGATAACAATGTGGTGTTGTTGGTACTTGCCATGTGATTGTTGGTAATGTGCCATGTGATAGGTACTGGGCTAAACCTTTGACAAACACCATCTCACTACAGTGTTATAGTAAGCTACCTTGTTCTTGTGTTGTGAGCTTCTGATCTCTTGATCTGTGGCTTATGGCCCTTGTTCTTCAGTGTGGAATCTCTAGCTATGACCTCTGGGTGATCCCCTCAGTTGTTAAGTACCCTTGCTCCCCTTGGCTGTTGTGCTTCATGGCCAGCACTCTTCATAAGGGCCTTGGTGTCTAAATAGGTGTAGGTAGTTAGAACATAATATGAACAGTGTTTGCCTTCAGGTGGTGGGTTATGGGTATTTTTTATGTTCTTTTTACTGTTCTCTGTACTTTCCAGATTGACCACAGTAAGCATGTATTACATTTATAATCATAAAAATAAAGGTTATTTGTGAAAAATGAATTAACTGTAGCCTTTAGAATTTGATTTATTGAGTTCTTGAATATTTTAACCTTTATTTATTTTGTGTGTTTGTGTGTGACAAGGAAAGGGTGATGCACAATGCATATGTAGAGGCAAAATAAATAACTTTTGGGAGTCAGTTCTCTTTTTCTACCATGTAGATGCTGGGTATCAGACTCAGGCTTTGGGATAATGTTCTTGCCTTCTGAGCTATCTTTTAAACTCTTGAGTTCTTTCCAAATGAAGTGTTGGCTACTGTTTGGATGACAGTTAAGACCTTTTCTCATATTAAAATTCCACCCAAATTGAGGTAGGAGAGAAACAACAAGCAAGACCACATGTAAAAAGAGACAGATACATTAGCTTGAAGATGAGAAACAGAAAAATGGGAAAATTGATATAAGTAGGACCGGTTTATTTTTTTCAATAACAATCAGTGTAGTATTCAAAGATATTTTAGAAATAGAAGGAATGATAAAATTTGAAACCTTTTATAATGCTAGATTGGTGACAGTTTGGAGGCAGGATGGAAGAAGAGGTCAGAGGCAGCTGGGTCCCCTGGTCCAATAGTCTAGGAGATTAGTTGGCTGAATGACCTACTGTGGTGGAGGAAAAACCAAGGACAGAACCCAAAGCCTCTCTGAGTCTGCTGCTCCATTACCCTAAACATTGGATCTGATTCAAGGAAGAGGGAAATTATTCTCATGAAGAGCAATGGCTGGCAGACACTTTGGCAGCTCCCCACCCTCAGCTCTGTAGTGAGAATCTGGCTCTGGCTCTAGGGCTGCCTCAATTACTATTGCTGTTGCCTCAAGGTGAAAAGGGCATAGTAAGTTGAGCAATTCAAACTCTAGGCAGGGAAACAACCAGCCACAGGGACCCAGCTTTCACTCTCCTTTCTTTGCCTACTGGCTCACATCTGGCTCAGTCTAGACTCAAGTAGGTGTGGATATTCATGTTCATCCCAGGGTTGCTTTTATCTCAGAAAATCAAGCAAAAATCTACTGAAAAAGAAATATGTGATATAGAAGCCACAACTCATGCTTGCAAAATGCATACAGGATGGAAAATGTCTTCAAAATGAAATTCATTTTCTTATGGCCATGATAATGGGCAGCAAAGACAATTCTTCAGTTCTCTCTCCTAGCTGCTCATCTTCCTTTTGCTTTTTTCTTCTCTCTAGAGATAAATGGAAGTGATGAAGGCCAATCACAGAGCCTTAGTCCCTTGTCCACCCACCCTAACAGCTATATCTAGAAACGTTTCTTGAGAGCTAGGCTATCATATACCTAAGTTCTTGGCACCATTTTGTCAGCTGAAAAAATAAGTGTCTCATGTTTTCCCACTCCTCACTAACCCATGGGTAAAAATAGGGTCCTATAACCAAGAAGAACTCAGATACTATCAACCCCTGCCCTCACCTGTTTGTTCTAGAACTTCTGTTCCTTGAGAATTTTCTGAAGTTCTTTGAGGGAAGACACCAGTAGAATTACATTGCTTGTTGTTCTTAGACTGATAAGTTGACTGCCTTGTAGAGATCAACTGGCTATATGAGCATGTAGGGTAGCCACTTAACCCCACTTTAGTCTATTGGAGCTGGGGACCTGGATTCTGGGACACAAAATGAGAGGATTAAACAGTGTGGGCCTTCAGTTATCATTTGGATCTGAAGTGACCCTTAAATATGGGCTCCTATGTTCAAAATGTGGTCAGCAGCCAGTAGCACCATTTTGGGAGGGACTGGAAACTTTAGAGGTAGGGCTATATAGGAAGAAGTAGGCCAATAGAAATTCTATCTTGCTTTCGATGCTTTTGGTCTGTCTCTGCTACTTGGGTATCATGAGTTGAACAAATTGGCTCTACTACACCCTTCTGTCACGATGTAATTTTTTATCTAGTGATCTGTCTTAGTTTTGATTTTATTTCTGTGAAGAGACACCATGACCATAGCAACTCTTATAAAGGACAACATTTAATTGGGTCTAAATCAGAAGTTTAGTCCATTATCATTATGGTGGGAAGCATGGCAGTGTCCAGTCAAGCATGGCACTGGAGGAGCTGAGAATTCTATGCCTTGTTCTGAAGGCAGCTAGGAGAAGACTGACTTCCAGGAAGCTAGGAGGAAGGTCTCAAAGCCCACTCCCACAGTGACATACCTACTCCAACAAGACCACACCTTCTCCAACAAGGCCATACCACCTAAATAGTACCACTCCCTGGACCAAGCATATTCAAACCACCACAGGATCAATGGACTAAATCCTATGAAACCGTAAGTCAAAAGAAATCTTTGTTCATTTTGAGTTAGTTATTTCAAGTTCTTTATTATGATAAATGAAAAGTCTAACACAACTTCTTTGGATAGCTTTATGTGTTTGTAAAAAAAAAACTACCATCAACTTTGACAATCAGGGTGGCACACTGATCCTATTTTATAGGCTAGGAACATTAGGCACAGAAAAGTTAAGTAACTGGCCTGTCTTAGTCACTTTCTATTGCTGTGAAGAGATATCATGGCCTCAGCAACTCTTATAAAGGGAAACATTTAACTGGGGCTGGCTTATAGTTTCAGAAAGCATGGCAGCACACAGGTAGCCAGGGTGCTGGAAAAGTAGCTGAGAGTTCTCCATCTTGATCTTCAGGTAGCAGGCAGAGACACTGGGACTGGTTGAGCTTTTTAAACTTCAAAGCTGACCCCCCCCCATGATATACTTCCTCTGGCAAGGCCATTCCTCCTTAGTCCAAAGCTACTGAGCAAAGAAAGCCCCAAAGGGCTAGGATTTGAATTTGTGAAATCTGTCCCCAGATCCCTTTGCAAATGAACTACTATACATACAGCTTTGTTATTTTTAGCCAGATGGTTCCTCTGAGGACTCACTGAACAAGTTTGGTACTGAACATCAGCCAATATTGGAAGATTATAATAATAGAAGTCTGAATAAAAGTAATCCTGCTTCCTCTTCTCCTTTAACATGGATATAGATATGAAATGTTCTCTCTATTTGGGGAACATCTTCAATATTCAAAGGGACAGAATCAATCATCACGGAATGCCATTAGTCTCATGAGTTTGTGTGCCCAGTCTGGTGTAGCCTCAGAGTAAGGAGCCACAGGTCTAAGCTATAACCTGTGATGGAAGGTAAAATATTCCTCCAGGTACCTTCTTATTGACCAGAAGTAAGTCCTGGACCCAGAACTCTGCAGGTAGAAGAGATTTTGATGGTTATGCTAAGTGCTTACTTTTTCTTGGCATTTTCACTTTTCCCTCATAAAGGGGGGTGGGCACACAAATAAGGAAAGACCATTACAAATTATTTAGACACCTTGCATTTCTGTCTTCCAATACCACCCTTCACCTATGAATAGTTATTCTGGTCCTCACATTGTAATAGAATACACACACTAAAAAGTCCCCAGATTCCATTTCAGCAAGGAGATCGAGATGGTCTATAACCTAGGATGTTTTGTTCTGATAAAAATTCAAAGTAAGCTGGGCAGTGGTGGCGCACGCCTTTAATCCCAGCACTTGGGAGGCAGAGGCAGGTGGATTTCTGAGTTCGAGGCCAGCCTGGTCTACAGATTGAGTT
>NC_034613.1:121625623-121633344 GCF_900095145.1 Mus pahari
AGTTATTTTGCTTCTATTACCCATTTTCAGAAACAATGTCTGGCTTAGGTTACTGAAGGGGCTTTCAATCATAAGGAAACAGTAGACTCAATCCCTGCTTGCGGTGGAGTGCGAATCCAAGAGAGAGAGAGAGAGAGAGAGAGAGAGAGAGAGAGAGAGAGAGAGAGAGAAGACTTCTTTTATGGACTGAGTTCTACTTATAACCAGACTTCATTAATTTAACACCTGGGTACACTTTTTACATGTCTGATAAATTACTCAGTTCTTTGACTTGGTTGATTACTGAACTTAATCAGATACAAAGTCTCTGGTCATAGGAAGTGTGATTCTTATTTATGCCTTCCCCCCTTTCTTATAGCACCAGCATGTTCCCAAACGCTGTTACTACTTGAAAGAACATGGAGACCCCCAGGAAAGTCTTCATGACCACCTTCGACAGAGTGCAGGCCTTCCGAAGGCCCCTACCAACAAGTAGTACTCCTTGGAGTCTTATGTGATTTCTGACTTGGCTGCTAACTTGAGGACTGGTCCCTGGACCCATTCCATCCAACTACATCGTAAAACTTGTTGCCTTCACCCTCCAGCCTTCCTCTCCAGGCACATCCCACTTTATCTCCCTTTTGGTTGCCTTGACATTTTCTTTCACCTACATGCCTGTGACCTGCCCTGACAATCAGTGTGGACTATATGAGTGTCTGGTGTATGAGGTTCTGAACTCCCCTTATTGTCATTAAGGCCAGTTCCAATTCTTGGTCCAGGGAGAAGTCTAGGCAGGAGAAATCATGTCCTACCTCAAAACACCTTAGAGTGTCTTGCCATGTGTCATCAGGCAAACTTGAGGAAACTCTGGTACTATTCCACCTGGCAGGGGAGCCTATAAAGAGAGAGATACCCACTCCTATACCATCCTTTCAAACCAGTAGACTTGCCCTTATATGTCCCAATTCATAGTATCTAAATGGGTCTCCAGGGCCTTTGCCCTGTTTATAGTCTCCATCCTAAACCATTTGTTTCGACCCATGATATTAATAGTAGTGATAGTAATGGATAACAATGTGGTGTTGTTGGTACTTGCCATGTGATTGTTGGTAATGTGCCATGTGATAGGTACTGGGCTAAACCTTTGACAAACACCATCTCACTACAGTGTTATAGTAAGCTACCTTGTTCTTGTGTTGTGAGCTTCTGATCTCTTGATCTGTGGCTTATGGCCCTTGTTCTTCAGTGTGGAATCTCTAGCTATGACCTCTGGGTGATCCCCTCAGTTGTTAAGTACCCTTGCTCCCCTTGGCTGTTGTGCTTCATGGCCAGCACTCTTCATAAGGGCCTTGGTGTCTAAATAGGTGTAGGTAGTTAGAACATAATATGAACAGTGTTTGCCTTCAGGTGGTGGGTTATGGGTATTTTTTATGTTCTTTTTACTGTTCTCTGTACTTTCCAGATTGACCACAGTAAGCATGTATTACATTTATAATCATAAAAATAAAGGTTATTTGTGAAAAATGAATTAACTGTAGCCTTTAGAATTTGATTTATTGAGTTCTTGAATATTTTAACCTTTATTTATTTTGTGTGTTTGTGTGTGACAAGGAAAGGGTGATGCACAATGCATATGTAGAGGCAAAATAAATAACTTTTGGGAGTCAGTTCTCTTTTTCTACCATGTAGATGCTGGGTATCAGACTCAGGCTTTGGGATAATGTTCTTGCCTTCTGAGCTATCTTTTAAACTCTTGAGTTCTTTCCAAATGAAGTGTTGGCTACTGTTTGGATGACAGTTAAGACCTTTTCTCATATTAAAATTCCACCCAAATTGAGGTAGGAGAGAAACAACAAGCAAGACCACATGTAAAAAGAGACAGATACATTAGCTTGAAGATGAGAAACAGAAAAATGGGAAAATTGATATAAGTAGGACCGGTTTATTTTTTTCAATAACAATCAGTGTAGTATTCAAAGATATTTTAGAAATAGAAGGAATGATAAAATTTGAAACCTTTTATAATGCTAGATTGGTGACAGTTTGGAGGCAGGATGGAAGAAGAGGTCAGAGGCAGCTGGGTCCCCTGGTCCAATAGTCTAGGAGATTAGTTGGCTGAATGACCTACTGTGGTGGAGGAAAAACCAAGGACAGAACCCAAAGCCTCTCTGAGTCTGCTGCTCCATTACCCTAAACATTGGATCTGATTCAAGGAAGAGGGAAATTATTCTCATGAAGAGCAATGGCTGGCAGACACTTTGGCAGCTCCCCACCCTCAGCTCTGTAGTGAGAATCTGGCTCTGGCTCTAGGGCTGCCTCAATTACTATTGCTGTTGCCTCAAGGTGAAAAGGGCATAGTAAGTTGAGCAATTCAAACTCTAGGCAGGGAAACAACCAGCCACAGGGACCCAGCTTTCACTCTCCTTTCTTTGCCTACTGGCTCACATCTGGCTCAGTCTAGACTCAAGTAGGTGTGGATATTCATGTTCATCCCAGGGTTGCTTTTATCTCAGAAAATCAAGCAAAAATCTACTGAAAAAGAAATATGTGATATAGAAGCCACAACTCATGCTTGCAAAATGCATACAGGATGGAAAATGTCTTCAAAATGAAATTCATTTTCTTATGGCCATGATAATGGGCAGCAAAGACAATTCTTCAGTTCTCTCTCCTAGCTGCTCATCTTCCTTTTGCTTTTTTCTTCTCTCTAGAGATAAATGGAAGTGATGAAGGCCAATCACAGAGCCTTAGTCCCTTGTCCACCCACCCTAACAGCTATATCTAGAAACGTTTCTTGAGAGCTAGGCTATCATATACCTAAGTTCTTGGCACCATTTTGTCAGCTGAAAAAATAAGTGTCTCATGTTTTCCCACTCCTCACTAACCCATGGGTAAAAATAGGGTCCTATAACCAAGAAGAACTCAGATACTATCAACCCCTGCCCTCACCTGTTTGTTCTAGAACTTCTGTTCCTTGAGAATTTTCTGAAGTTCTTTGAGGGAAGACACCAGTAGAATTACATTGCTTGTTGTTCTTAGACTGATAAGTTGACTGCCTTGTAGAGATCAACTGGCTATATGAGCATGTAGGGTAGCCACTTAACCCCACTTTAGTCTATTGGAGCTGGGGACCTGGATTCTGGGACACAAAATGAGAGGATTAAACAGTGTGGGCCTTCAGTTATCATTTGGATCTGAAGTGACCCTTAAATATGGGCTCCTATGTTCAAAATGTGGTCAGCAGCCAGTAGCACCATTTTGGGAGGGACTGGAAACTTTAGAGGTAGGGCTATATAGGAAGAAGTAGGCCAATAGAAATTCTATCTTGCTTTCGATGCTTTTGGTCTGTCTCTGCTACTTGGGTATCATGAGTTGAACAAATTGGCTCTACTACACCCTTCTGTCACGATGTAATTTTTTATCTAGTGATCTGTCTTAGTTTTGATTTTATTTCTGTGAAGAGACACCATGACCATAGCAACTCTTATAAAGGACAACATTTAATTGGGTCTAAATCAGAAGTTTAGTCCATTATCATTATGGTGGGAAGCATGGCAGTGTCCAGTCAAGCATGGCACTGGAGGAGCTGAGAATTCTATGCCTTGTTCTGAAGGCAGCTAGGAGAAGACTGACTTCCAGGAAGCTAGGAGGAAGGTCTCAAAGCCCACTCCCACAGTGACATACCTACTCCAACAAGACCACACCTTCTCCAACAAGGCCATACCACCTAAATAGTACCACTCCCTGGACCAAGCATATTCAAACCACCACAGGATCAATGGACTAAATCCTATGAAACCGTAAGTCAAAAGAAATCTTTGTTCATTTTGAGTTAGTTATTTCAAGTTCTTTATTATGATAAATGAAAAGTCTAACACAACTTCTTTGGATAGCTTTATGTGTTTGTAAAAAAAAAACTACCATCAACTTTGACAATCAGGGTGGCACACTGATCCTATTTTATAGGCTAGGAACATTAGGCACAGAAAAGTTAAGTAACTGGCCTGTCTTAGTCACTTTCTATTGCTGTGAAGAGATATCATGGCCTCAGCAACTCTTATAAAGGGAAACATTTAACTGGGGCTGGCTTATAGTTTCAGAAAGCATGGCAGCACACAGGTAGCCAGGGTGCTGGAAAAGTAGCTGAGAGTTCTCCATCTTGATCTTCAGGTAGCAGGCAGAGACACTGGGACTGGTTGAGCTTTTTAAACTTCAAAGCTGACCCCCCCCCATGATATACTTCCTCTGGCAAGGCCATTCCTCCTTAGTCCAAAGCTACTGAGCAAAGAAAGCCCCAAAGGGCTAGGATTTGAATTTGTGAAATCTGTCCCCAGATCCCTTTGCAAATGAACTACTATACATACAGCTTTGTTATTTTTAGCCAGATGGTTCCTCTGAGGACTCACTGAACAAGTTTGGTACTGAACATCAGCCAATATTGGAAGATTATAATAATAGAAGTCTGAATAAAAGTAATCCTGCTTCCTCTTCTCCTTTAACATGGATATAGATATGAAATGTTCTCTCTATTTGGGGAACATCTTCAATATTCAAAGGGACAGAATCAATCATCACGGAATGCCATTAGTCTCATGAGTTTGTGTGCCCAGTCTGGTGTAGCCTCAGAGTAAGGAGCCACAGGTCTAAGCTATAACCTGTGATGGAAGGTAAAATATTCCTCCAGGTACCTTCTTATTGACCAGAAGTAAGTCCTGGACCCAGAACTCTGCAGGTAGAAGAGATTTTGATGGTTATGCTAAGTGCTTACTTTTTCTTGGCATTTTCACTTTTCCCTCATAAAGGGGGGTGGGCACACAAATAAGGAAAGACCATTACAAATTATTTAGACACCTTGCATTTCTGTCTTCCAATACCACCCTTCACCTATGAATAGTTATTCTGGTCCTCACATTGTAATAGAATACACACACTAAAAAGTCCCCAGATTCCATTTCAGCAAGGAGATCGAGATGGTCTATAACCTAGGATGTTTTGTTCTGATAAAAATTCAAAGTAAGCTGGGCAGTGGTGGCGCACGCCTTTAATCCCAGCACTTGGGAGGCAGAGGCAGGTGGATTTCTGAGTTCGAGGCCAGCCTGGTCTACAGATTGAGTTCCAGGACAGCCAAGGCTATACAGAGAAACCCTGTCTCGAAAAACAAAAACAAAAACAAAAACAAAAACAAAACAAACAAAAAATGTCAAAGTAATGTTGGACAAACTGGGGGAAAACACAGTGGAGCCTGAATTAAGATAAGAAAATCTATAGGGGCAGCTAATACAGAAGTAGGGCCTTAACCCTATTTCAGTAAGTACTCAGTCCCTTCTAGGGCCAGTGTGGTACAGTGAAGAGAGAGTTTGGCTGACTGGCCAAGGGACACTTATTTACACAACAACAAGGAGAAAACTGTGACCTTCTATTTCTAAACACATGACTCTACTAGCCTCAAGAGTCAGAATGAAACAACAATGTTTTACCCTTTAAGAAAACACGTGGACTAGGCTAGAGAGAAGGCTCAGGGGGTAAAGTGCTTACCATGCAAACTTGGTGACCTGAGTCCTAGAACCCACAGTGGAAAGAACCAACTCTCATAAGCTGTCCCCTGACCTCCACATGTTGACCATGGCCTGTGTGTGTGTGCTTGCTTACACTCACACACCCCAAATAAAAGAAAACTTTGAAAACACGGACTGCTATGTGCATTGGTGTATAGTCTTCAAGCACAGGCCATGCTAGATAGTTTCAGTTTTAGTGCCTTGCCACCAAAATGCATGACACAGACATTCTCTATCAAATGCTTGGAATATTCACTAGTCATATCAAAGGTGCTGTTGCCACCACTAAGCTGGACCTAGAGGAACTGGGCAGAGTTGAGAGAAAAAAAAGTCCCAGTGTGTGACAACTTTTGTGAAAAAATTTCGTTGTCTTGTCACTGACATGCAAGTGAATGTAGAATGGACAAACTCTCCCATTTGTTTACCAGAATAAGCTTTTTCAACAATAGTGTCATTGAGATATAATTAAGATACCATACATCATCCATTTGGTGTATGCTCCCTCATTTGCCAGTCACTGGAAGTCACTCACCCATTTTCTGTCTCTATATGGTTACTATTCTGGACATTGTACATTAGTGAAATCCTATTTGATAGTTTGTGGCTGGCTTCTTTCATTGAGTGTAATGTTTTCAGGTTTCATCTATGTTGCAGTGGGTATCAGCACTCCTTCTCTTTTCTTAGTGGAATAATAGCTCATTGCATGCATATGCTATATATTTTTATGACTCTATCAGTCAATACATGTATTTCACTCTTCATCCTAGCCTCAACTGCTCTATTGTCCTTCCATAGTCAGGAGAAATGTTTAAGGAAGGCAGATTCTCCCCACTGGCTCAGACTGGTCACAGATTTCTTACAGTTCTTATTCATACACAGTAATGGTTGCTTACAAAGGTGAGTGCAAGCTTGCACGGAAGGGTTTGCCGCACATCCAGAAATTCGATTCCACAGGAGAATTTCCAGGCTCACTCTCTTGTGTATTGTTCGTTCTCTCCTTAAAATTTGTAGCCATTCTCTTGCGTAGTCTTCTTTCTCTCGTTAAAACTTAAAATAAGCTAAACAAATGATTTATTGCTGTGGTAATAATTCATTGACTCTTCCCTTTTCTGACATCACTCAGATTTTTCATATCCTGGTCACAGAAAGTTGACCAGAGAGAGAACATAGGAACAGGGGGCATAGAATAAGTGGGATGAGAACAAAACAGACAAGAGTCTGGGTTCTAATCCTTACTATGCCAGTGTCAAGCTGTGTGACTTTGAGGAAGTTACATAGCCATTCTGACCATCAGTTAACTTACATTTATCATTATTAGATTCTCATTAGGGAGGCAATCCAGGTGACACACCTTTTTCTGTTTAAACTTGCTTTGGGTATCTGGTGGGGTCCAAGTGGCCTGGAGAGATTACTACTGGGGCCCTGGTCCAGTCAGAGCCATTGCTAGAGGGCAGCATTGTATCAGTCATTATTCTAATGAAGCTGCCTGGGGTGCGGTCAGCTCAGAACATTTTAATTAAAAACTGTTGTTTCTTCCTCTTCCACAAATGACATTCTTGCAAAGGGAAAGTAATTTCTGAAGAACTGCAGAGCAACCAGGGAGAAAAAGGGTTTCTGGATCCCTGCAATTTCATTGTTCATTAACAATTTGAGAAGGAATAAAGAAAAACTGCCTCTTTGCTTCTGCTCTCCCTTGGATACAGTTGCACCACTATCTTTTCCTCTTTGAAAAATCCCACCAACACCACCAGAAAATATGCAGAAGTTTGATTCCTATCTACAGACAGACAATCAGAACACTTATCTAGGCACTTTCTTCAGTAACTTACATTAATGGTAACTAAAAGAGCAAGTATTTAAGAAATGGGTCTGTTATAAAGAATAATTCAGTCTTAACTGCAGGAGCAGAGGCGGTCTCTGCTGCCTGCTTTGGGGAGCCTTTCCCCTCTACTGGACTGCCTCCTCTAGCCTCATTAAGAGAAATACATACCTAGTCTTACCACAACTTGATATGCCAGGAGCTTACTACAACTTGATATACACCTTGATATTCAAGGAAGGCCTCCCATTTTTGAAGACAAAAGGAAGGTGAGGACATTATGCAAAACACAAGAAAACCAAGAAGGATGACCATTGTGTGGATACTTCATTCCTCCTTAGAATAAGGAACAAAATACTCATGAAAGG
>NC_034613.1:121634637-121660438 GCF_900095145.1 Mus pahari
AATAATTTGGAAGGTCTCTGTTAAATTTTTTGACTGTTTGCCACATTTCAAAGTGGGTAAAACTCTGTATGTCAGTGTGGCATGCACCACCTTGGCTTGGGAAAAACATATATATATATATATATATATATATATATATATATATATATATATATATGAAGTCTGTACAACGCATGTAGCTCTGGTTTTATGCTCTCCAGCTATTACAGGTTCTCCAGTTCCACTGAAAACATGCACTTCCTCAAGCTTGAATATGCACACAAGCTATTACAAAGCAAAGCAGGGCCAACTCACATGTGATGTGTTCATCAGTGTTGGTCAGAGAAAAGAATGGGCTATGCACATTGATTGCAACTGTTGGCAAATGGAGACACACACTACCATTTATTTACACACATACTTTAATTACTGGTAGTGACTGCTTAGAGTATTATTGAAAATTATTCTCCAGGAAAAGATTCCGACAAAGGATCTGTTGGAAAGATTCAGAAGTTTTCAGGCTCAGGATGCCTTGGTTCATGATTTTTCAAATTTACAGTGGTGTGATGTGTTCAGTGGAAGCTGCACTTTAAAGTTTAAAATTTGGTCTTTTTTTCAGGCTAATAAGGCTGTACAAGGGTGACACTGAGCAGTGGCCCCCATATACAACATCATGAGGGGACAGAATGCTGTGGTGGGCTGTGTTATTCAGTTCTAATGCTTGATAGGTTTGTTCTATTGATGTATTTTCCACCTGCAATGTTATTCATCCTTGGAATTATTAACACCTGCTAAGAACAGAGGAATGGCTATACAAGTCAATAAAATTTCTATCCTTCAAGTAGAAACATATAAATGACTTTATTGCCATCATTCATTATTAATTGAAAAATTTGACTTGCTACTAATAATTATTATGAAAGATTCTGTGTAGAAAAGTAGGTTATCATTGAAAGAAAAGTGTGACATTTCAGAGAACATCTAGGTTATTACTGACACAATGGTGGCAGGCATATCTTTATCAAAATATCCTAGAACAAGGAACTTGAATACCACTAGTAATTTTTGTCCTTCAGTTCCTCCTCGCTCTATCTTTCTGCATAGTTGATAGACTCCTGGGCTTGCAATGTCCAATATTTAATCACCAGTTACAGGTAGGCATTGAGCACTTTAAACGTGGCCAGTACAAATTGTGATATACCCGTTGTAAGGTAGAAAAATAAAACAGGCACTGGACTTTGAAGGCCAAGTGGAAGAACAATGAGATGTAAACCATTTCACTAATTAAGAAAATATTGATTACATGGTGAAAAAATAAATTATGAGGTGCATTGTGCTAAGCAAAGTATATTGTTTAAATTGATTTCACTTGTTTCTTTCTGAATGTGGCCTTTAGAAACTTTGAAATTAAATAGTTGGCTCACAGTGTAGTTTTGTTGACTGTGCTCGTCAACAGCTTTATAACTCATAGATACTAGGTTCTCTCACAACAAAGCCCAAAAAGGGAGACAAAGGAACCTTATCAGTAAGGCTAAGTGAAATTCTCATTTCTAGAACATTCCTAGATAATTTTGGGGGGTGGGTAGTATGATCACATGGTATCTCCTTCTGGGACATAATATTGAAGTGGGCAGAGGGAAAATTCCCAGCAGAATGGGGGGTGCTGCAGGATAAATAAGGCAGTAGGTATCTGTACTGGCTAGCTTTGTGTCAACTTGACACAGCTGGAGTTATCACAGAGAAAGGAGCTTTAGTTGGGGAAATGCCCCCATGAGATCCAGCTGTGGGGCATTTTCTCAATTAGTGATCAAGGGTGGGGAGACCCCTTGTGGGTGGTGCCATCTCTGGGCTGGTAGTCTTGGATTCTATAAGGAAGCAAGCTGAGCAAGCCAGGGGAGGCAAGCCAGTAAAGAAAATCCCTCCATGGCTTCTGCATCAGCTCCTGCTTTCTGGTCTGCTTGAGTTCCAGTCCTGCATCCTTTGGTGATCAACAGCAGTATGGAAATGTAAGCCAAATAAACCCTTTCCTCCCCAACTTGCTTCTTGGTCATGATTGTGCAGGAATAGAAACCCTTCAATCCATAATCATTCTAAATGTCTTTTTTAAACTCCTAGGCCCCCACAGCCAATTATTCAGCAAGTTCCACTTCTCTTCATCCTTAATGTATCTATTACTCTGTAAGTTCAGTGGCTGTCATCTCAGCTAAGGTGGAGACTGCCACTGGTAAAATAATTTTAAAGAAGCATAAAATATAGCTGAGTGACTAGTTCTCCTCTTAAAAAAGCCATTTGTGAAAAGGTCAGAATCACAACCCAGACATGCCAAAAGTCATGCATGTGATCAATGCTAAATCCCATTGCTTTTCTGGGAACAAATACTATTTACCAGAGTCATGGTGAAATTGATGTTAAAAAACAAAGTCTATTGTACAGATCCTTTAACACATAAAGTATTATTGTAGAGATTGAACAGCACTTTAAAAAATGGCAATTTCCTTTACAAGGTTCCAAGTTTCAGGGACATGCTTGTTTAATATTCCTAGAAGGTGTGAATCTTCTTTGCATGAGGATTCTAATGAAGTGAGTCAAGTCTAGAGAGTGAGCTCTATGTTTAAGCTGCATAATAACAAGCAGAGAGAGGTGGTGATGGGGAGGGTATTAAAAGAAGAGAGAGAGGAAGAAGAGGCGGAGAAGAAGGAGAGGGGAGGAGAGGGGAGAAGAGAGAGGAAAAAGGAGAGGAAAGAGAAGAAGACAGGAGAGAGAGAACAGAGGGAAGAGGGGGCAGGAAGAGAGAGGGAGTGGTCCTGACACAACTGTCTTAGATAATAGATCGAGTAACACACACACACAAATACGCATACAGTTTCACCTTAGGAAGGAAGATTAGGAGTCTGAAAATGCATTGGGGATACTATAGGCACTGCACTGACCAAGTCTGTAAAATTCGGTGACTTAATAAAATAGGCTTTATTTCCCCTCATTCTTATGATAGTCCACTGTGGTGTTCTTGATTAGCAGATAACTTTCCTCTATGGAGGGATTTCCTGAATTCTGGCTGATTCTATTTTGTACCATGGCTGTATTATAAGACCAATGATTCTGTTCTATTGACAGAAACCAAAGGGGCTAGTAAGTTATAGGCCCTGATCGGACAACCGCTTCTTTATAACTATTGTAACATAAGAAAAGAGGAAGTTGTCTCATAACGGTTATTCCACAATTGTACCAGAGAGTGTATTTTTTCCAAGCTGTTAGCTATTGTAGCTCGCTGTATTCATAGCTGAGGAAGGCTCATTGATGCAACGGCAGAATGGATGTTCTGAGGGTAAACAATAGCTTTCTGATTGAATTTAAAGCCCACTCCATAGGAACTCATGCCTCATACTGTAAACCTGGCCAAGAAGCCATGGTTGGGGAGCTAAGGGTCCTCAGGGGAGAATCTACTACTATTAATTTGCTTAAATGGACATAGTATCAAACTACCTTCTGAACATTTATTATCGTAAACATGGATCAGTGTAGCTCTCAGACCTCATCAGAGAAGGTTTTATTGTCTCATGGATGGCAATTAACATACACATTTACACACACACACACACAAACACACACACACACACACACACACACACACACACACACACACACACACACACCACAGACAGACCGAGAGACACATACACACATACATGGTCAAAATGAAGAGAATAAATGATATTGACCTTAAACCACTGCTCAGGTCCCATTGTGGAAGACAGGCAGGGCAAAAAGACCATCAGAGTTAGAAGTTGGGTGAACTGTTGTGAAATAATCTTTGGGTATGACAGAGCCATGAGACTTATGGACTCACAGTAGCTGTGATTGTCCACAGAGGAGCTGCAGAAGATCAAGCCTGTCAGTTTTCATAATGGATGGTGGAGGAGCTCACAAACTTGTCCCTGCTTTAGTGCATGCCCTTAAACACATGTGTGCATCGACAGAACTAACTGGACTGTGTGTTAGAAAGGACTATGAAGTTCATATGGGAAACATGAAGTTGGAGGATTGGAATGAGTAGAAAGGGTGGAGTTGGGGTAGATATGATAAAATACATTAAAATGTAGTTTTAAAAGAAAGGATAAGTGCAAATCTCTTCTCTCTTCTATGAGCTCAAAAATTTTGTAAGTTCACACATAAAACATAGTACAGTGTGTGTCTCTATGTAGTATCGAAGGTGCTTAAAACCAAGTGAATAGTTCAAATCTACAATTTCCATGTTTAATTAGTATACCGTCCGCCTTTTTACACGAAAATCATTCTCAGAAGACAAACTGACAAGTGAAAAACAACCTCCACAAACTTGATTTATTAAGGTAATTAACTCTAGTCAGGTGTTATAATGCAAAAGAACCACGAAAGCCATGTCCTCTCAACCCAGATATTAGTTTTTGCAAATGTGGTTCAGGTTCAGGCATTTGGAAGGACAGTAACAGTATTCATAGTTGTCTTTTGAAGTTTTGGTCCTTATCTTCTCCATCCAATTGTTCTTTTCCTGATACTTTCTACTCCTCACTTAGAATCCACTAATTGCTCCTGTCCTTTAATGCATTTACACTTGAGTTTCACCTATATTCTAACTGTCGTGGAGATAAAGAGACAGATAGAGCTTCATCAAACACATAGATGATCCCTCACCTAGTAGAAACAACTAGCTAACTGCTCAATTTTCTTTTAAAAATAAAATAAAAGCGTTCATCTGTTTTGTATGTGTGTGATGGGCCCTGTATCATTGTGCTTACGCAGTCATGGAGCAACCCAAAGGAGTTGCTTCTTCACTCTGTCATCTCACTGGACCCAACTACAAAATTACTAACGAACAGTTTTAAGCACTAAAGCCAGTCGCTTGGCTCACCACCAACTTCTTTCCTTAGAAATGCTTTGGAGTTCTAGTCCTAGTGTTTAGTAGTGCTAAGAGAGAGACTTCTTATTTATAGACATAGTTATGACACCTATGTAGATACAACCTTACATACTCAACACTGTGCATTAGCTCCTGGAAAAATGGGAAAATAACTTTAATATTTCTAGGTCAATATGGTTGTTAATTCCTGTGCAATGACAGCTGAGTATGATAATCTTGACTATTTTGTTCCAAAGTTCACAGAACAGCAAAAGTTTGCAAATTTTTAAATTATATGTATATTTATGCACACACACACACACACACACACACATTACATGAGCCCATGTTCTTTGATAAAATAATCCTTCTTTTACTTACTTCAGTAAGTAAAACTCTCCATCTACCTTAAAATAATTGAGATCTTTTGTCTTGTTTTGTTTTAAAACAGTGTTACAACAGACAAAGCTATCATTGAACTATCTGCCCCAGGCTAGCCTTAAAATGAGGATCTTACTGCCTCAGCTCCCCAAGTGCTGGAATTACAGGCATGTGCCATTACATTTTCTCCAGATGATCTATTCGTGCTAGTCCCTCTTGAGTCTCTGAGAAATTTCTGTTGATGGCGGTAAAACAACAGATATGAGCTTTATCAAGAGTGGAGCTCTATGTGTTAATAGGGTTGGGATCTTGATTGCATTTGTACTACTGGAGAATGTTGTTATTTTTGCTATAGAAAAAATTGTTCACTCTTAGTATGTGAAAAAGGCATAGTGGTCTTTTTCTGAGAGTAAATGTGACCATGACTAAAATTTTGCTATATCCTGGCGTGAAAAATCTGCTTACATGAGGGACTAAAAGACGTATTGGAAAGAATGAATTCTGCCTGGAGGGGGTGGAGGAGATCCAATTACACAGTCTCAGAGAAGAGGAGGACCAGTTTGGAAGACACTGCAGTATGTCATTTGGCTGTGTCCCTAAGTTGGCACCCCATTTGATTGAGAGAGAGAGAGAGAGAGAGAGAGAGAGAGAGAGAGAGAGAGAGAGAGAGAGAGAACTTCATTCCCTTCTGTTATGATTTGAGTGTGAAATACCCCTTGCCCAAGCTCATCTATGTGAGCATGTGTGCCCCAGCTGGTGGTGCTGTTAGGGGAGGTTACAGAACGTGTTAGGGGGTAAAACAGAGCTGGAATAAGTGGGTAAGTGGGTCTTGAGGTTTGATAGCCAGCCCTGACATCCTATTTCATCTCTGCTCCTTGCTTTGCTGAGATATGAAAAAGTAGCTTCATACTCCTGCTGCCATAGCTAGGAGTCACCTCTTCTACTAAGCCTTCTCCACCATGACAAACGGTATTTTCTTGCGTTGTGCCTAAATAAGCCTTTTCCTCTGTAAGTTGCCTATTGACAGAATGCTGTTACACCAATGTGAAACGTGGCTCATTCAAACTCTCTTCACTGTAGTCCCCCAGGTAGCTTTGGCATATTGAAGGCTCCAAGCACAATCCCCCAGTGGAAATAGATGTGCCTGTTAGATATGACAGTGGCCAGACACTACAGAATTGCACAATGAAAGCCATTTTTTTTTTTTGGTGAGGCAGTGGGCATGGATTTCATTGTGAAATTTCAACACAACAAAGGTAATAACCCTTGATTTACTAGCTATGAACCTAAACCCCAAACCCCAGTAAAGGTGTTTCCTCTCCTCAACAATAGTAGGAGGATGTCCTACAAATGTCCTTAAAACAACAGAGTCAGACATCATCTTACATCAAGCATCTTCTATCGAATTCCAGCAAGATTTTGCAGACACTGCTCCAACCTTCAACTTCTGAAATGATCACACCATGAGGAATGGAGACAGGAGCAAACCCCCCTATCATTGGCAAGTGAGGTAGCATGAAGTGGTACACAGTGCTGGAGAGGTGGTCCAACGATTAACAGTGTTCACTGCTCTTCCACAGAACTCACATTTGGTTCTCAGCACTCATGTTGGGTAGCTTATGACCTCCTGTAACTGTAGTTCTATAAGACTCATTGGCCTCCTATGGCCCAGATGGACACATGTACACATGACACACAAGCACACATTTTTGCATTTGCATAAAGTTTTTAGGACCTTGATTAAAATGACTACCATATCATGAGACTGTGCTTATGAACAGTTGAATCATGTAGAAAAGCTAAATTGTTTAAGCTGGAAAGACAGATATGAGATTATGGGCTAAGGACATGGATCATATAGATATCCTGCTTAGCAGGCACGAGCCATGGATTGATCCCAAGGTGTAGAGAAAATCAGTCTAGGTGAAAATAGAATTGCATGGGTTTGGAGCCATAGTTCTCAGATATAAAAATCTAAATGGGCATAGTTTAAATCTTTGAATATAACTGCTATCAACATAGGAGGATTTTTTTCGATAGACTATTTGACTAACTGATATTAAAGCGTTAAGACAGCATAGAACATTAAGCAATGTCTTAACATCTGACACAAGGAGATCATGCATGAAAGCAGGTTTCTGATAAGGCCCACAAGGCATTCTCCTTGCAGCTACTGATGCTCTCCTTTATCCTCCTTCTACTGAGGGCTCTTCTAGGCAGCCCAGTCTCCTTTTTTCCCCCTTTACTCACATGGCTTCATAGTGAAGGCCTTCACTGATAAGAGTGATTGTTTTTTAGAGTGCAGGGAAGTCAAAATGCATTAATTTTTTTTGAAAAAAAAATCAATCTTAGAAACTTATAACCTCAAGGGAAAGATTTTTTCACGTAAAATATTTTTTAATTTTTTAGTTGTTTTGGTTTTCTTTCATATTTTTCTTCTTTTTATTAGATATTTTCTTCATTTACATTTCAAATGCTATCCTGAAAGTCCACTGTACCCTCTCTCACTTCTGCTCCTCCAACCCACCCACTCCTGCCTTCCTGGCCCTGGCATTCCCCTGTACTGGGGCAAATGATCTTTGCAAGACCAAGGGCCTCTCCTCCCATTGATGGCCGACTAGGCCATCCTCTGCTACACACTCAACTAGAGGCACAGTTCTGTGGGGTACTGATTAGTTCATATCGTTGTTTCACCTATAGGGTTGCAGACCCCTTTAGCTCTTTGGTTACTTTCTCTAGCTCCTTCATTAGGGGCCCTGTGTTCCATCCAATAGATGACTGTGAGCATCCACTTCTGTATTTTCCAGGCATTGGCATAGCTTCACACGAGATAGCTTATGAGGGTCCAAGGGAAAGATTTATTTAACCTGTTTTATATATTACATGTTGTGTAAAGATATAAGCTATTACAGGCAACCCACTAATGTATATATTTTAATGTCTTATATATTAAATCAAAATAAATTGAAGAAGAAAAATATTATATTAGCCATTCATTCATTCATTCATTCATTCAACATTTATCAAATAACTAGTGTATATCAGGCTCTTGAGTGTTTACTGATCACATATCTAGCTAAATGACCACTTAAACGTGAGTTTGTGATGCTATTTCTTTTCTTGAGCTCTGAAGATAAACAAAATTGTGCTACTATGTTTTGGATGCTTCCTGAAAAGTTTGTGTTGGACATTTAATGTCTGAGTGCACATGTTAATTGTATTTGGAGTCTCTGGGAAGTAATTAGGATAAGAGGAAGTCATGAGGCCAAGGATCCCAGGGTGGCATTAGCAGCTTTATAAGTAAAGGACAGGAGTGGAGGTAGCGAGCTTGCTCTGTCTTTACTACCAGATATTCTCTACCATGCTATGGTACAGCAAGAAGGATTTCACTACATGCTAACATTATACACATGGAATTTCAGAACTGTGAAATAAGCATAAACATACTTTCTTTTCTATCCTTTCTTTCCTTCCTCTTTCCTTCCTTTCTCCCTTCCATCAATTTTTCCAATTATCTTTGTTGGTTTCTTTCCTTTTCTGTTGATACAATTTCATGTAACCTAAGGAGGCTGCCTCCAATTTCTCATATATCCAAGACTGGTTTTGAACTCCCTCTGCTTCCATCTCCCAATTGTACTCCATACTTTGGTAAAACTTCTTCATAAATTACTCACTCTGTAGTATTGTCAGAGCAATGGAAACGGACTAAGATGCACGTCTTTTGTTCTATATTCCCTTTTCTTTGTCTTCCTTCTCCCTGGCGTGCAGAGTCATTTTTGGATGACTTAGAGAGACTGAAGCATGGTCAGCTGTGTGATGTTTAGGTCTTGCTCCTGGATCTGTAGGTATGTTAGATTACCTAGCACAGCGAAGTCATGTTACAGATGAAATTAAGGTTGTTCATCAACCGGTCCTGAGATAGAAAGATTAAGATGGATTAGGAGATTGATGGATTTCTGTATATTTCTTAGTTTCTGTTTCCTAGTATAAGTGTAGTGTCTTTATTAAAAGGAAGGAGCAAATGATAGAGAACAGGAGTGAGAGAACAAGAGTGACACAAGAGTAATGTAGCATAAGAAGAACTTGGCCTGACTTTATAATATCATTACACATGAAGGAGAAGGTCATGGGGTGTAGGTGATTTCGAGAAGCAAGAAAAGGTGAGGAGACAGAATAACCTCTGGAATTAAGGAGTACTGTACTGAATATCCCTTGGAATACAAACGTGTGTGTGTGTGTGTGTGTGTGTGTGTGTGTGTGTGTGTGTGTGCGTGTGTGTGTGTGTGTGTATGTAATTCCCATGTAAAATACTGGAAGTAGTTGGTCTTTATAATTGTATTTCACTTCATCTCTTCATCTTAACTGTTAAAATCCTCTTTGCCTAAGAACCATGTCCTTTTTATCTATTTCTGTCAGCTTGCCTTGCATAAAGATTATGAAAGTTCAAAGGAGATTCACTCTCAAGAGCTTCTGTGACATGAGGTCAGGAGATAAGAACTTAACACAGCCTCTTAAAGAATCCAAATGAAAGGCGAAGCGTTGCCACCACATTACTTCTAGCCTCTGTTTTGGCTGACATTGGTTCTTCTGAATGACTGAGTACTTATTTCAATACAAAAAGCAATTTGTTTGATTTTAGTAGAACGCTTAAAAGCTAGCAGAACATGAATAAATGTGACAAAGTGAATCTTTAAAAGTGCTGTAACAAGACTTCCATATAAGAGAGTCAGTTGAATTGTTTTATCAAATAAACCCATCACCAGTGACTAGCAATGTGAGTTCTTCCTATGTTCATGGCAACTAGCCAGATGAAGTTCAGAGTTCTTGGGGGCAAAATTAGTAAATCAAAAGGTTGCTTCCTGAAAGATAGAACGTTTGTGAGATTGTGTCTCAAGATGAAATAAATCATACTCTGAATCTAATTCCTCCTATTGGCTTGGGCGGAATGTATTGTAAATTGACCATGATATGTATATAATGGATGGAGAAAGTCACACTAATTCCTTCCAGCATCTAGAAAACAGAACATTAGATTGTCCATATGATGAGGAAAGTAATACAGATCCCCATTTATCTGAGATTTCTAACCTGGCAAAGAGGTTGATGGATTTCTGTATATTTCTTAGTTTCTGTTTCCCAGGTTCCCAGAATAGTTCAGTGTCAAATAGTAAGCCCCCTGTTAAGGCACTACCTAGTGACAGTATCCTGGAATACAAAGAGCAACAATGCTTACCTTTTATGAGAGTGAAGTCATTGTTCTACACAATTGCAGATGGCATTTAAGGCTGTTAATGGTGAGCTTATCTCGGCACCAGGACTGCCAATCTGCTACTACCCAGGACTCCCTAGTTTGGGTTTTGGATGTGATTCCATCACCCCTCCCTCCCATGATGCTGGGGGTGGGGCTGAAGGCTGTTTCCCACCTTGCTCTATATAGTCTTTCCTGTTTCCCATGCATTTCAGCTGTCTACTCTGTCAACTATTTTTATATTTTATTTTATTTCTCTATGCTTTTCCCCTCTCTGTTTACAGTATGAGTTGGCCTTTGTTGCCCGGACTCTTCACATCCAAGATTTCAAGTTTTAAGTTTGAATATGCCCATAGCTGTTGAACTCATCTTAAGTGGCATTTTGTGCTGAGGCAATTCCTTCTATATATAAACTTGTTGAGCTGTTTTTTAAAATCATGAAAGTATATAAAATTTTATCAATAACTAATATTATTGATGTGACTTTTGTCCTTTATTCTGTTAACATTTTATTATATTTGTGTGTTTAACTATCTTTCCCTTTTGATAAAAAGCCATTTTGAGATATTACTTATTCTAACACAAATACAAGATGCTGTTCCATGTGTGTATAGATTTTTTTCCACTTATATTAGCAATAACTTATACTTTAGGAATTAATCCCACCTTAACTAGAGTAGATTGTGTGTTTATGGGCTGATGAATTCATTGCCTAGTATATTGATTAGAATTTTGTCTATGTTCATCAGGCACACTGGCCTGAAATTTTATTTTAATCGTGTAGTGATCTTGTCTAATTTTGATCTCAGGCTAATGTTACTAATGAATTTGGAAGTATTGCCTTTATCTTGGATTTTTGGGGCAGTATGAGAAGAACTGATATTATCTTTTTAATATTTGATGTAATTCAACATTAATGCCATATAGTCTTGGGCTTTTCTTGATGGGAGATTTTTATGATGGATTTAATGTCCTTGTCATTGGTTTGTTTAGGTTTCCCACATGTTCATGATTAACGAGAGTAAGTTGTATGTGTCTAGGAATGTATCCTTTATTTAG
Source organism: Mus pahari (assembly GCF_900095145.1). Classification (NCBI taxonomy): domain Eukaryota; kingdom Metazoa; phylum Chordata; class Mammalia; order Rodentia; family Muridae; genus Mus; species Mus pahari. The sequence continues at coordinate 121,646,181 of NC_034613.1, forward strand.
GTGATCCAATTTGTTTAAACAGTTCTTTATAATAGTCTCCCAGGCCTCCCTCTGCTTCCACTGTATCAGTTTTAATGTTTCCTTTTCCATTTCTGATTTAATTTGAGTTTTTTCCTGTTTCTTTTGTCGTTTGGCTAAAGTTCTGTTAATTTTGTTGATCTTTTCAAAAACCAATTTTTGATTTTGTTGATCTTTCCTGTTGTTTTTTAGTTTCTATTTCAGTTTTTCTGATCTGATCTTCATTGGTTCCTTCCCTTTATTAGTTTTGGATTTAGTTGTTTTCTCTTTTTTTGTAGTTCCTTGAGGAATAATCTTAGGCTGTTTATTTGAGACCTTTCTTCTTTTTGAAATAAACATTTTTTGCTGACACTTTCCTTCCTAGGAAGGCTATTGTTGTATCTTCCATGTTTTGGTATTTTGTGTATCCGTTTCCATTTTTACAGGATATGTTAAATTTCTCCTTTAAAGTTCTTCTTTGACTCATTGGGTATTTGTGAAATTTTTACTTAATTTCCATGGATTTTTGAATTTTCTGAAATTCCTTCTGTTATTGATTTCTAGTTTCATACCATTGTGGTCATTCATCTGATGTTAATCTTGTTACATTTGTTAAGTCTTGTTTTGTGGCTTAGCATGTGATCTCTCCTGGAGATGGTTCCATTGCACTTGAGAGAAATGTGTATTCTGCTAATGTTGGATGGAATGTTCTCTCTCTCTCTCTCTCTCTCTCTCTCTCTCTCTCTCTCTCTCCCTCTCTCATGCTCTGTATATATGTATATGCGTGTATACAAATATAAACTTTATAGAAAACATACACATACATACACATATACACACTCATACACACATATGTATTTACAATTATTTTATCTTCTTTGAAACACGACACTTTTATCTTATACAATGGCTTTCTTCATCTTTTATTATGGGTTCTGGTTTTTTGATTGATTGTTTTTTTTTTTTTTGTGGTAGGATTGGAAATTTCTATGTAATCTCAAGCTGCCTCAAACCTGAAATTTTTCTGCCTCTGCCTTATGTAAGTTTGAATTAAGTTTCTATGCCAATCCACTCATTTCTTTAAAAATGCTTTTTTAAAAAATATACTTTACCTGATATAAATATAGTTATTCTTGCTTTTATGGCTTCCATTTGCTTACAGTGTCTTTTTAAACCCTTAACTTTTAGTTTATGTACATCATTCAACATTAAGTGTGTATTTGAGTCCTGAAAAAAATCTATTCTTTATGCTGTATCATTTACTGGAGACATCATCCACTTGATTCAAGATCACATACTGGTGCTTTCTTTGCCAATGTCATATTTGCCTGTTGTTCTTGGTCCTTTGGGCCATGTGTTTGGATCTGCACATTTGAAGACATAAGAATCTATTCCTGTTTCTGCAGAATATCCTTCTATTTGGGAAGATACATTTACCAGTCAGCTTGTTCAGATATTCTGGATTGCTGTCTAGCTTGGTACATAGGTAGTTACCATAGTATTCGGGAACACTGAGCTGGTACTTAGGTCCATAAGGTTGGAAATTAAGTACATCTCTACTGATTTCTACAGGTTGATTTGCTCCAGATTGATTGACCTGCAGTCTTGAGAGCATACAGGCTGTGCATGGATCCTGCTTTTAAAGGGAGTCAGGCTGAAGTCTGGGTCCACCAAGGCTGACAAGACTCAAGAAGGAAATCGAAACTGAAATCAGGAGGGAAAACTGCTTGCTGGCCCACTCCATTTCATGCTTAGCTGATCTTCCCATTTAGGAAATGGTGCCACTCATGGTGAGTTAGGCCTTCTCATACAAGAGGATATCCAGAAATGTGTCTACAGTCCAATCTGACCTAGGCGATTTCTCTATTGACGTTCTCTTCTTGGATGACCCTAGACTACGCTCAATTGAGGGTTAAAGCTAACTAAGACAGATAGTTTCTGCCATGGTATTTTGTTCTTATATTTCTCTCACATTTTTCTATTTCTTTTTATTTTTATTAATTTTTATTTATTTATTTATTTATTTATTTATTTATTTATTTATTTATTTTTTGAGACAGGGTTTCTCTGTATAGCCCTGGCTGTGCTGGAACTCACTTTGTAGACCAGACTGGCCTCGAACTCAGAAATCCTCCTGCCTCTGCTTCCCAAGTGCTGGGATTAAAGGCATGCGTCACCACCGCCCAGCTTCTATTTCTTTATATATATTTGATTTTTTAAAATATGCATCTGAGAAACCATATATCTTAACAATCATTGTAGACTTGTTTTCCATCAAGTTAAACTGTCCCTGATTTGTAGAATGAATTGTGAATCTCAAGACCAGACCAACGTGAAGGATGAAGCATGTTTCTGTTCATTTCTGACCTTTTTCTTTGCCCAAGTCCTACGTGTGTCCTTTCTATTATTCCCGTGCATAGGCACTTCTGCTTTTAAATGTCCTTTTTTATTCTTGTTTTTTTGTTTATTTGTTTGTTTACGTGAGCATATCTGAGTAAACTGTCTTTCTGCAGACCAGAAGAGGGCATCAGATACCGTTAGAGAGGTGGTTGTGAGCTACCATATGGTTGCTGGGAATTGAACTCAGAACCTTTATGAGAGCAGCTGGTGCTTTTAACCACTGATCCATCTCTCCAGCCAGTTTCTAAATTCTTAAAGTGTCTGATCATAGGTGCATTTTGACTTTAGCTACTCTATTCTATTCCTCCATTAATAGTGTTCTGCCTAAGGCACCAGCAACATCGGAATTAAATGATACATTAAATAGATCTAATGGAATACAAAGGATTCCACCCAAACACCAAGGATACACATTCTATGCATCAGACCATGTAAAGTTCTCCCAGACAACACACTGGAATACACAACAAAGCCCAATAAATAAAATACTAAAATACCTCTTTGCATCCTATCTTACCACAGCATAATAAAGCTTAAAATCAATAGTAAAGAATCTCTAGTAAGTACACAAACTCATGAATATTAAATAATATATTCCTGAGTAGTGACTGTATCAAGAAGAAATCAAGGAACAGATAAAAAATTTCCTGGAGGTAAATGAAAGTTAAAACACAACAAAGTGTCTGAGACACATTAAAAGCATCCCTAGAGAAAATTGGTAGCTCAAGCACCTATATTAAACAAACCAAAAGGGCACAAATAAATCACTTAATGATGCAGCACACAAAATTAGAAAGCATGAACAAACCAAACCTAAATCCAGAAAATGTGTAGGAAAGATGAAATATTTATACAAAAAAGCTGGATTTACTTAATAAAATCTGTTCTGAGGAAGAATGAAGACATTTAAAGGGTTCAAGTGGAATAAGAAAGAGATTATAGAAATCACCACTATATGTAACTACAATTAAACATATTCCTCTTAAGTAATGATTTATAAAATGGTCTTCAATAAAGTTTTGCTCTACATTTCTTGATTTTGAATCTTAAAAAAGAAATAGTAATGTAAATTACTCCCCAAATGTCGTTTCTTCCTCCTCCTCCTCTTCTTCCTCCTCTTGTTCCTCCTCCTCCTCCTCCTCCTCGTCCTCCTCCTTCTCCTCTTCCTCTTCCTCCTCTTCCTCTCCCTCCTCCTCTTCCTCCTCGTCCTCCTCCTCCTTCTCCTCCTCCTCCTCTTCCTCCTCCTCTTCCTTCTTAAATATAGAGTCTTACTGGCTTGGAGCTTGCTAGCCTCAACCTAGCATCCAGAGTGTTTAGATTATGTACATGAATTATTATACTATGATTCTCAAAGCTTTTTTTAAACGTTAATATTTGTGGTCCCCATGTTGATGAATGTGATTTACATATTTACTGCTTACTGGTAATTTTTAATTTCACTTTTTCAAAACCAACGATGTAAAATTCTTAGGTAGTAGTTCTTTGGAGGCTCTTGAGGAAATTCCACTGAAGCAGAAGGCCTGATCTCTACCACTGTCTATCCATCACAGCTAGCTTATATATTCAGAGAAAACGTGTAGCTGGGAGACAGACTTGCTGTGTAGATCAGCTCTAGCTGGTAATTCAAAGATTCCTTCTAGCTAGAAGATCTGGACACATGAATTTTAAATACAGCTTTTTTTTTTTTTTAGTAATCCTGTTAAGTGGTGATTGATGTTGTGAAATCCAGACCTATGGCTCACAGCAAAATAGAAACAGTGTACCAACTCAAAATTAACTTAGGCTTGTAAACAAAATTGAGCTGCTTTTAAAAATAGCTCCAAATGAAGCCTGAGAGCAAGATCAAAGCTGGTGTTTTAAGTTTAGTTATAAAATGCATTGTTTTTGTTTTTGCTTTCACTTTGTTTTGGTATTCTTTCACTTATTTCATTAGGTTTACAAAGTATATTAACTTTCATTATTAACTTATATGCATCATTCTCTCTTGTAAATCAAACCGTGGATGTGGCATTTCCCTTTGGGCTTTTACCACTTAGCTATGGGACTTAAGAGAACATAACATGTAATCTGACCAGTCATCAGTACCCTTAAGCTCAGAGAGGGTAGCAAGGCAAAGTGTTTAGTTTAAGGCCCAGAGAGCGTTCTGAATTGACCAATTGGACTTCTGAGACTCTGAAGTGCTGGAGTTAGGAGTACTCAAGGAACTGACAGTGTTAACACAAGAAGCCAAATGAAACGTTTGCTATGATATTGCTTAAATGAGATGCGGGTGAATATGAAAGACCCTCTTAATTGTGTGTTTGTTAAAAGAAATTAAGTCTAGAGGGTTTGAACACTAACCATAACAACAAGATGAAGGAGAATTAAAAAGATAACTTCTCTCTTTTTTTTATAAGAATATATTTATTTATTTTATGTACATGGATACACTGTAGCTGTACAGATGGTTGTGAGCCTTCATGTGGTTGTTGGTAATTGATTTTTTTAGGACCTCTGCTGTTCCAGTCAACCCCGCTTGTTCTGGCATGTCCTGCTGACCCAAATATTTATTTATTATTATACATAAGTACAATGTAGCTGTCTTCAGACATGCCAGAAGAGGGCATCAGATCTCATTACCGGTGGTTGGGAGCCACCATGTGGTTGCTGGGAATTGAACTCAGGACCTTCAGAAGAGCAGTCAGTGCTCTTACCCGCTGAGTCATCTCGCTAGCCCAAGATAACTTCTTTGTATAGGGTTGAAGCCTTGTGAGCTTTCTCCTGTCCACATTTGCATGCCATTGTTGTCTTTGTTCAGCTCATGTTTAGGCTGTCATGTTGGTGAGTCTTAATAGGTGTAGCTTCTGACGTTACTAGGAGACATAATATCAAAGTAAAGTCCAAAGAATTAACTAAGGAATGCTGAGAATGGGAGAAGTTGTCTTTCCCAGGCAAGAGCAAACCACTTGGATATCCAACATCAAATCTTCAACACTGAAAATATAATACAATTAAAATTATAAGACTGAACATATTATATTTAGGAATATATACATGTATATATACATATATACTTATATATTGCATATATGCATGCAATAGGAATAAGTAAAGGGGCTGTGGGTTGAATGGGAACAAGATAGAATATCTGGGAGGGTTTGGGGGAAGGGAAAGGAGGGGAGAAATATGTAACTGTATTATAACCTCAAAAATTTAAATAAGGAATTTAAAAAATATTAATTCTTCCAGGATTTCAATTGTAGGATACTAAAGAGAATGTAAATTCAGAATGGAATAAATTAGATTTTATAGGGACTGCAAGCTAGTGTCATGGGTATGATGTAGGGTTGGAAAAACGGGTTTTTTAGAAAAAGACATCTGCTAATGCAAGAGTTGAAAATATTAGAAAGAAGAAAAGCCAGAGGCCAGAAAGATCATGAGGAAGGGATGGAGAGTTAGGAGAATGGATTCTTGAAGAAGACTGTAGATTTTAAGGGTGAGAAGAATTGAGGAAAGCTTATGGGTGAGATGAGCCATGCTGAAACCTAACACAGAACAAAAACCAGAAACAGAATACCCCCTTTTACTAGAGTACCATTGTTTTCCAACTATTCTTTTGTGGATGCCAGAGTCAAGATTCTGCTGGGAGAATCTGTAAAAGACAATTTACAAGCATCCCTGAGGAAGAAAAGATCTAAATAGAATGACAGTGAAACGTTTATACTGCAGGAAGGACAAAGCTTGTTATATTTTTGTGCTTTTGTTTCCCCTTTTTATTGGTAGGATGCAGTAATTAGAGAACAATCTGACCTCACACACACGCAAGCATGTACGCACGCAAGCATGACCTACTATATGACATTAGTTAAATAAGTAAGTTGTTTGAGTCAAAGATTCAATGCTCATATCCACTTCCCACTCTTCCCCTAACTTAAAAAAAAAAAAAGCAACAAACACTCGGAAGAATCAGTTTAGCAGTATTATAACTATGTAGAAGATTTACAGAAACCCAGGGCAGCAATAGGACTTATTTGGGTTCATGAGTGGAGAATGTGCTTTTCTCTCCTCAAGTTTACTTAAAGCATTAGACTTTAGGTTGTAGTGGAGAATATTAGGTGTTGATTTCAAAACAATGTTGTTTTTCTGGAGCTTCAGAAACAGCTTTACTTAAATGTTTAAAATTAAGACTTGTGTTCTGTAGTTCAAGCACATATATTGATGTGGTTCCCACTTGCAAACATTTGTCATTAAACTAGAAAAAATATTAATGGTCAGTTCACAATGCATTCCTACTGCTACACATTTCTGCCATTAAGGCAAATATCAAAATAGGTTTGCTGAAGACTTTCCTATTTCTCTGAAAAGGAATCTCTTCACTTTAACAAATAACCACTAAAGTGATAGCTTTGTATTGCTACTCAGACACACACACACACACACACATTCATACAACACACTCACATTCACACAACACACTCACATTCACACAACACACTCACATTCACACACTTATATTCACACACACACACACACACACACAATTGTTTGTGTTTCTACAGGATTTGGGAGTTTTGCCATTGGTTGGAAATGTTGGTAGGGTGTAATTGGTATCAGATTTAATACTTCCACAGAGCAATAGTCATGGATCACTTTTATGGGGCTACACATCCACTGCTGACACAAGTAACTAGATAATGCTGTGGATTTCAAATGGCATCTTAAGTCTGGGGAGGCCTGGGACAGCTTGCCAAGTAAGCTAGTGAAAGAGGGGAAACTGAAGTTTAAAAGTTTTGGTGCTGTGGTTGAGCTTTATGTACACACTACTCCAACCTTCTCCATACAGAACTGTCTAGTATCATTCTTTGCATTTAACGGCTTTCGTAACTAACCAATCAAGGAACCCAGAGGAAGAGGAAACATATTAGAGTTAGCAGATGAAATGGGGGCCATCTTTGTCATTTTGGCTTTTGTTCAAAATATAGGAAAGCTCAAAGAAATCAAGTCTTAAAATACATTTAAGATATTGTAATGAAAGTGCCTTGGACCTTGGAGTGTTTTTTTTACATAAATAACACAAATGTATTTCTAACAGTTACGGAGGCTGAGAAATCCAAGGTCAAGGTTCACTTTCCCTAGGATGGCATCTTATTGTATCCTCATGTGGTAAGAGTTTTTAACTTTTATTTTATGTATATGAGTATGCTGTCTTCAGACATACCAGAAGAGGGCATCAGCTTCCTTTATACATGCAAACATGTGGTTGCTGGGAATTGAGCTCAGGACCTCTGGAAGAGCATCCAGTGTTCTTAACCACTAAGTCATCTCTCTAGCCTTAGTGTTTGTTTTAAAGGGTGTTCATCCCTTTCCCGAGGGCTCTCTTCTGCTGAATGATCACCTTCCAAAGCCCTAACCTCTTAAAACAATTTGTTACCTTGGAGGATAATATTTAAATATATGGATATGGAGGGGAACACAAAAATATTCATACCATGATACCACATGTGGCCAACAAGGAAGGAGAGGGAGGCAAAACCTAAAAAATATGAGGAACCACAAGGAGAGATACTTGAGGGTTGGTTATTGCATTATTTCTATTTTATATCACTAAAATTTATTTTTTTATTTTATGTATATGGATGCATTGCCTGTATGCATGGCTGTGCATTATGCATGCATGCAGTGCACATGGAGGCCAGAAGAAGGTGTTGGAATTATAGAAAATTGTTTGTTACTATGCAGGTTCTGGGGGACAAAAGCTGTGTCCTCTGAAAGATAGCAAATGCTCTTAACTGCCGAGCCATCTCTCCTCACCCTCAACCAGATTCTTATAAAGTATGTCTATATACTGTGGGGGTTCTAAACCCTGAATAGGATCCAAATCTGGGAGGAATCTGAAAAAAGGTAAGAGCGGTGGAACTAATTGCTCTTTGAAAAAAAATTTTTTAAGACTTATTTATTTAATATATATATATATATATATATATATATATATATATATATATATACTGTAGCTGTCTTCAGATACACCAGAAGAGGACATGGGATCCCATCACAGATGGTTGTGAGCCACCATGTCCTTGCTGGGATTTGAACTCAGGACCTCTGGAAGAGCAGTCAGTGCTATTAATCACTGAGCCATTTCTCCAGCCTCTAATTGCTCTTTGAAGGAAGTAAATACATAGTTGGAAGGGGAAACTGGGTACAGATTATCTGTGGTTAGTTATGTTAGTGCCAACTGGACTTTAAGGTACAGAATGGATTGGACATGTAAAATTGTAAGAAAAATGGACTTCAAGCCAAAGTGAGTAAGACAGGTAAAGGAGTTTGTTGAGGAAGCACAGAGTGGCTGAAATGTCATAACAGAAGGCTGTAAAAGGGTATGTGACCATGTTGAAAATAGCCATAATGATGATTTGTTGGTTTTAGGATCCATTCATAATAATTGGAATCTATTGAGAGTTTTGGAATAGAAGACAAATAACAAGTTTAAATACATATTTCAGAAATATTAATTTGCTGGTGTTTAGGAGGGAAGGCATTCAGGGCTGTTAACCTGCATAGAGGGAAGATAATGAAGAGACTTGGTACAGTCTGGGCCAGCGAGAAGTAAAAGAAGTGGAACTGTGGCAATGAGAATAAAGAAGAAATGTCCAAAACAAAGTATATAGGAGATAATGTGATAGGAAATAACATTGAAGTGGCAGTTAGAATATAAACTCCAAGGCAGTAGGAGGAAGAGTTTGTTCATTGCTGTATCTCAAACATTTACAATAGTATTTTGCAGCTAGTAGGTCTTTAGGTTTTGAGTGATCCCTCGACTTTGTGCCACTTCTGAGTATGGATATGCAATACATATTTGTGTAGCTGACTCCTAGGACTTAGCTAGTCTAACGTTTGGTCTTCCCTCTGTCCTGCTCCTCTATTCATACTCAAGACTCAACAATATTCACAGTCTTATCACAGAAAAACCTTGGGTTCAGTTTGTTTTCATTCCTCCTTTCATTTTTTTATTCAATAGCATAGAGAACAGATATTTACTTAGTATCAAAAGAAAGCACCATGCAAGCATTGCCAAAGAAAGAAAGCTGTGTTTACTCCATGGAGCAAGAGGAGTAGGAGAAGCAGTTTTGGAAGGTATACATGCAAGAGGAAACGAGTGACTTACTTACTCTGTGATAACCTGTTAAAAACTAAGAATTTTGTGTTAGTCATTAGTTTAACTAATGACTTAACATTAATTAAGAGTTTCAGATGAGGGGGGACTCACATAAAAATAAGACGGTGAAGTTTAATGGATTAAAAATGTAGCCTAATGTAATTTACTCAGATCTCTGCCTTTGGTTACTTTTGGCTGTTTCAAAGATGAGGTCTTCTTTCAATAATAGTATTTAAAAGCGTTTCTCATTGAGTTTTGTCACTCATATAGCTTTTAACAAATACGACTCCATTTTCATGGTCGTATGACAGGAAAAGAAACACTTTGAAATCCATTGAAACTCAGCAACCAAAGTGAATTAGGAGAACTCAGGAAAGCCAAATAAAATCCTTAAGAGTTGGGTCTCAAGAAAAGCTTTACAACCATATTTATTATTCAAGCTTTTAGAGTCTGGAGGAACTACAGGCAAAATTGCTAGTAGCTAGGAATTTTCAGAAATGGCTAGTTATTTAAAAGATGATGCTGAAGTAACATCTTTACCTAAGACTTTTCCTCTGGAGTAGGCTTAGGAAATGACAGATCTAATTTTCTCTAGTGCCTTTTTAGTAGTAAGATAGACACATCAGAAATCAAAAACACGCAATAAGACTAGGGACAACTGAGTACACATCCAATTCACACAAATCCTTCTTTCAGATGAGTGCCCCTTTCCCACCCAGTTGAGAAATTTTTTGAACCTTTCAAGGGACACTTTGGCTCTTATTTCCCAAGCCCATTCTCCTTGGAATTTCAGTAGGCTTGAGCCTACTAGACAAAAAGAGCTGAGGAATTACTCCAATGAAATTAGGAATGTCTAATGTGAAAAGAAGCTGATCAAATATCCATTGCTGCTTATAGTATGCTTGGGTGTGCCTGTACATCTGTACATCTGAATTCATTGCACATACTGATCTCAGATGCTAGAGAATAGCTGGTGTCTTTATGTTTTCTTTTTCTTGAGGATTAAACTTAGAACTTTGTACATGCTAGGTAAGTGCATATACTCCTGGTCTGACAGTTCCTTTTAAAATTAAATTTATTTAAAGGATTTCCACCCCTCTACCCAGCTAAATTTTCCAGTGTCCTCCATTCCCAAATTCTCTTTAGCTCAGTGACATTATTCTGTATTCTCTTAATAATGGGTATGTCTTTACACACTGTCTGAGATCACTATGAAGTACAACAAATACAAGAGTAAAGCCTAATTTAAATTATATTATGGTTGATAACAATGGCTTTAATGTAGTTTAACCAAATATAATATTGATGATAGCAAGGATGTTTATGAGGATGAGGGAGTGAGAACTTGTACTTTGCATCCAGTTTCCACATGAATTTTTAAAAATCTATCTATCTATCTATCTATCTATCTATCTATCTATCTATCTATCTATCTATCTATTTATTATATGTAAGTACACTGTCACTATCTTCAGGCACACCAGAAGAGGGCATCGGAGCCCATTCCAGATGGTTGTGACCACTACGTGGTTGCTGGGAATTAAACTCAGGACCTCTGGGAGAACAATCAGTGCTCTTAATCGCTGAGCCATCTCTCGAGCCCTCCACATGAATTTTAAACCACAGGAAAAGATGAAATCTATTAACTGACAAAAATGATTTAAGAGGGAGCTGGTAAGATGGCTCAGCAGTTAAGAAGTTGCTCTTCCAGAGATCCTAAATTCAATTCCCAGCAACTACATGGTGACTCATGATTATCTATAAAGGGATATGATGCCCTCTTCAGTAATGTAACTTGAGCACCCCTACATTTAAATAAAAAAGGAAAAAATGATTTAAGAATATGTTCATACAAGCAAGCACACACACACACAGAGGAAGGGGGGAGAGAGAGGAGACATACAGAGGCAGAGAGATTATACATCATTTGTGATGCAATATGGCACACCATGGGGTTTCCAGAGAAGATTAACTAAGAGGGGAAGACACTTATTAAGTGAGGTTCCCATCATCTCAGACACTGAAGGGACCAGTTAGAATAAAAACCAAAAAGGTGGAGGAAGCATGTGAGCAAGGCATATTCTATGTCTTGTCTAGTATGAGGTGAGTAGCCATTCTCTTATGTTCCTACTGACACAATGTTCTGCCTTCTCACAGGCCCTAAATCAACAGAGACAATAACTATAAACTAAAATTTTGGAAACCGTAAGCTTAAAAGAAATGTTTCCTTCCTAAGTTATTTCTGTGAAGCATACTGTACAAGAAAGAGAACCTAACATGTGTATCAAGGACCCAAATATAAAAACTAACATTGAGGGGGCTGGTGAGATGGCTCAGTGGGTAAGAGCACCCGACTGCTCTTCCGAAGGTCTGGAGTTCAAATCCCAGCAACCACATGGTGGCTCACAACCATCCTTAACAAGATCTGATGCCCTCTTCTGGAGTGTCTGAAAAACAGCTACAGTGTACTTACACATAATAAATAAATAATAAATCTTTAAAAAAAACTAACATTGAAATTCTAAATATAATTTAGAGAACTATTTCCTGAGGTTATGGGATATAACTTACAGCACATATACCTGCACACCAGAAGAGAGCATCGGATCCCATTGCAGGTGGTTCTGAGCCACCATGCAATTCCTGGGAATTGAACTCAGGACCTTTGGAAGAGCAGTCAGCACTCTTAACCACTGAACCATCTCTTCAGCTCCACAATAGTACTCTTTATCAAACATTTTAAAAGCCTGACTCAGGGATATAGGGATGGCTAAACTGATAGTAGCACTTCTTAAGCAGTCACAATGACTGGAGTTTGAATTTCTGCACACATATGACACCTTTAACTCCAGTCATAGGAATCTTGCTTTGAGTATCCACACACACAGGGGCACACCTACACAGATATGTATGCATATAATCATACACACATACCCATGTATGTGTAAATAAAACACATCTTTTGAGCCGATAAAATGTTTATTCAGATAAGGACACAGCACCAAAACTACTGACCCTCAGAACAACCCCCAGAACACAGAGTAGAAGCATAGAAACAAGTTCCACAGGTTGTTCTCTGACCTATGCATGTTTGCTGGGTTATGTGCATTCCAATAAGCACACACACACACACACACACACACACACACACACACACACATGATTCTCAAGTGACACATGTAAAACAATGAGATGTTATACTTTGGAACATTACTCTCAATTATTTTGAAATTATGTATAAGGAGCTCTTGAAATTCAATAGTAGCTCAATACCACAAGTTAGAAAAAATGTGTAGATAACTGAAAGTATACATCAAACATACAAATGGTAAGGTGGCTACAAAGTATGTGAAAAGATAACTGAAATTCATAACTCATCAGATGAATGCAAACTAAAATCATGAAAACTTGGATATGGTGGCACATGCCTATAAAGCCAGTATTTAGGAGGCTGTAGGGTTGAGAGTTCAAGGCCAGACTGCTAAACGCAAGCCACATAGCAAAACCCTGTCACATAAAGAAAACAAATTAAATCATAACATATCACTTGACAGCTGGTAAGTTTTGTAAAATGAAAGAGATTGAGAATAACAAGTTCAAAGTAGGATATAGTATAACTGGATTCTCAGAAAGTACTAGAGGATACTAAAATGGTATGGTCGCTTTTAAAGTAGTTTGATAGATTGATTTTTTTTCAGTGAAGCTTAGTATAAGCTTATCTCATGACTCATTAATTATACTGAAAGTATTTCTCAACAGAAATGCATGCATATATCCACACAGAGTTGTGCATGCAAATGTTCATAGCTACAATTGGAAACAATCTAAACACACATCAGTGGGCAAATAATGATATTCACACAATGGGATTCTACAGAGCAATAAAAAAAAAAAACAAAAACGAATCAATTTCTCAAGTTCCAGACACTTGCCTGCAAATTTCATGATATCTTTGATTTAATAGCTGAGTAGTATTCCATTGTGTAAATGTACCACATTTCTTTATCCGTTCTTTGTTTGAGGGACTTTTAGGTTGATTTCAGTGTCTGGCTATTACTAATAAAGCTACTGTGAACATAGCTGAGCAAGTGTTTCCCTAACTGGATTACCTAAATTGGCCTCAGTGAGAGAGGATTTGCTTATCCCTGCTGTAACTAGTTGCTCCAGGATGGACTTGGTACTCAAGGGGGTCTTCCCTTCTCAGAGGAGAAGGGGTAGGGACAATGGGAGGAAGAACTAGTAAGGGTAGGGTTGGGAAGAGAGGAGGGAGGGGGCTGCGACTGGGATGTAAAGTGAATAAAAAATAAATAATAGAGAAAATAATACATTTCTGATACTTTCAACTGAAGAGAAAAATGCAGACACTCTTCGTTTTTCACATATCATATATTAGATCAAGTGACCTTGATATATGAATAACATTTATAGGTTTGTCTCTTTTTTTGTACTTACTTTTTTAGGTTTTAAAATTTTATTTTGATCCGGCGCCTTTCCCCGCCCGAGGAGGGGTGTCTGCCCTGGAGCAGTCTCCGGGCCTGAACCAGCATCTGGCAACTTTCCCGCCCGAGGAGGGGTGTCTGCCCGGGAGCAGTCTCCTGGCCTGATCCGGCCCCCTCGCCTTTCCTGCCCTAGGAGGGGTGTTCGCCCGGGAGCAGTCTCAAGGCCTGAGCCAGAAGGATCCCGCTTCTGGTTCCAGTCATCTGGCGCCTTTCCCTGCCCAAGGAGG
>NC_034613.1:121660449-121673320 GCF_900095145.1 Mus pahari
AGATGGCCTAATCAGCCATCATTGGGAAGAGAGGCCCCTTGGTCTTGCAAACTTTATATGACCCAGCACAGGGGAAGGCCAGGGCCAAGTAGTGGGAGCGGGTAGCTAGGGGAGCAGAGGTGGGGGGGGTATAGGGAACTTTTGGGATAGCATTTGAAATGTAAATAAAGGAAATAATAATAATTAAAAAAGAAAAATAAAAAAAATATTTTACTTTATGTGTATGAGTGTCTTGCCTGGATAGATGTATGTGTACCATATTCCTGCAGAAGTCAGAAAAAGCTATCATATAGTTGCTGCAATTTGAGCCTCAGTCCTCTGACAAGTGCTTTTGTTTTTCAGAATATGAAAATTTATTACTGTGTTTCCATTGTGAAATTTTATGATCTTGGCCTTTCTTTCTTGCCTTTGTATAGAGCCAAAACAGACATATTGACTACTTTAAGCACCTTAAAGCAGACTCCTGGAATATCACCTACAGCATGACCTTTTTGACCAAATCCAGCAACCAGAACTTCATCATTTTCCTCAATGAAGTTCAAGCAGCCATCATTGGGCACGAATGCTGGGATCTTAATGAGCTGCACCCTGGCACACTTCCTGATGGACGGCAGAATTTGCCTGTTTGGCTTCAACTCCTACTTTTTCCAGCACAATTCCCTTTGCACGAGAGGCACCCCCAAATGGATTGGCCTTCAGGGCTGTGTCCAAGTGGACTTTCTTGTACTGTTTATCATGCTACTTCTTGTCCCGTGGGTGACCGTGGAGCTTCCGGGCAGTATAGAGACCACGACACTTGCCCATCTTGCTGCTGCCCCGGGCCCAAGAGAAAAGGCAACAAGTGCTTTTAAACACTGGAAAATCTCTCTAGTCCTATTAGTGAGTTTCTTTAGGCAGTTGATGTTTTAAGTGAGAAGGCTCCCCTTGGAAGGGTTATATATTTGCATGCTTAGTCCCCAATTGATGAATTGTTTGGAAGGATTAAGCGGCATGTACTTAGAGGATGTATATTGCTGAGAGTGGATTTTGAGAAGTCAAAAGCCCACACAAGGCCCAGTATCTCTTCCTGCTGCCTATAAATCAGGAAATAAAGCTCTCAACTACTACTCTAGAGCCGTTTATGTCTGCTCCACACCATGATGATTGTGGACTAAACCTCTGAATCTATAAACAGCCCTCCAGTTGAATGCTCCCTTTGATAAAAGTTGCCTTTGTCATGATGTCTCTTCACAGCAATACAATAACTAAGACAGGAATATGGGAGATGAAGAGCAAAAAGATATAAAGATCCTTTCTGGTGTCATGAAATGCCCCGTCTTAATTGGGTGATCAGTACATCATCATATATACTTGCCATTAAACTATACTTTCAAATGCCTGTGTTTTATTGTACAGACATTTTATTGTAAGAAATTTGCAAAAAAAAAAAAATCAGAAAACCAACTAGGTTAACAATATAGAACGGAGAACTAAGGAGAAATTGTAAAAGATACATTAAAGGTAGATTTAGGACTTACAAAGTTTATCTAATGAGCATTTTAATAAGAGAAAAATGAAGATAATCAGCTATAATATTAACAATCATGGAATTTCTAGGTTTAAAAACAGACACAAGTGAAAAACGCCCATTGTGATAGAAACAAGGCAAGTAACTAGAAACATTTTTGAAATCTGCATTACTAAGTGATGTGTTTATAAAAAGATAAAGAAAATGGAGATATGTTCTAGCAGATGTATGATGAGGTGTGAGGGAAGGGGATGTCTCAGCAGGCCCATACTGAGACATCCCCTTCGCCCTGAGGGATCATGACACTATAGTATAGAATAGAGCTTATTCAGGGCATGGGGACAGGAGTCAAGGGGGTATTAGAGTCAGGGAAAGGCAGAGAGTGAGAACTAGAGAAGAGGCGGCCATGAGCATGTGGAGAGAGAGGGGGGATGGGAATGGGGAGAGAGAGAGAAGGGAAGCAGACAAACAAGAGATCAAGAGAACAAGAGAAAGCAAGAGAGGGAGGAGGGGGTAAGCAGCTCCTTTATAGTGGGCCAGGCCTACCTGGTTGTTGCCAGGGAATTATGGGGTGGAGTTTAGACAGAATGTTAACACTAAGAAATTCAGAATATAGCAATTGTTTCTGGTAGCTTTTTCAGATTTAAAATGTCCTTGCTGCTTTTCATCTAGGTTACTTTTCTGATTATCTGAATCTTTGGTTTTTTTGTTTTTTTGTTTGTTTGTTTTTTATACTGGACAGCCTTCTTTTTCTATTTTATTACCTTAAAGTTTATTTTTTATACTCTGAATAACTTTATACAAGTACACAATGTATTGTGATGGTACGCACTCCATTAATCTCTCTGAACTCCCTTTTATTCTTGCCGACCCCCCTTCCTCTTACTAGCTAGTCTCCCTCCCACTCTAATGTGTTTATCAAGGTCTTGTGCAAGTAGTCAAATGCAGTGTGTTCGTAAGTACAATGAGCATGTCTTTTGTTCAGAAGATAGCATTCATAACACTCCCTATTCTCTGGTCTTACGGTCTTTCTAGCCCACTTTTGTGATGTTCCTTGGGTTGGAGTAAACAATGAACTATTAAAAGTCAGAGATGCAACAGTCACTTATTCTCATCACTTTGACCTATTAAGAATCTCTGTATTTACCACCACCCTATGCAAAATGAAGCTTCTCTAATAAGGCTGAGAACAACCTTAGTCTATGGATATATATATATATATATATATATATATATATATATATATATATATATATATATATAATTAGGTTAACTATATGACCATTTAGAAAAATTCATGTTGTAAATTCCTTTCTAGGGCTTTTGATCTTTCTAAGGATATTCTTTCAGCCAGGTTTAGAGTAGCAGATACATATTTCCACCCAAGAAGCAGGTTTCAGGTATAATCAGGATGGTGTTGGTTAGCATGCCCCTAAACAATAATCTCACCATTACATCAGTGGGCATTTCTTGCTGGGCAGGTCAGGCTTGTAGCACATTGGGTCTAGAGCATCTCCAGAAAGAGGTCAGGTTGATCATGGTGATCAATCAATCTGATGTGTTCTTGAATTCAGTCTTCAATCATTTTATTAAAAATTTGCATCTGTGTGCATCAAGATTGGTTTATAACTTTCTTCTTCTTGTATCTGGCTTGATTTTCAGGGCAATCCTGATTTTGTCAAAAGTGTTTGGTAGGAGCTAGAAAGATGGCTCAGTGATTAAAAGCATGTACTGGTGTCTGTGAATTGTGTCATGTATTGTGGCCATGGAGGCCAGCGGGTATTGGATCTCCTAGAACTAGAATTACAGATAGTTGTTAGTCACCATGTTAGTGCTAAGAACTGAATACAGGCTTCTGAAAGAGCAGCAATTTTTCAACACTGACCTAGCTGTTTAACCCTACTCTAGGATTATTTTTAAACTGTAAGCACTTGTAGTTGTAACCTCCTCATTTAGGACTGCTTTATGCATACCATAGGTTTAGCTATATTGTGGGGAGATTGGAATGGTGGACAGGAAATATAGTGAAAAATCACCAACCCGTGTCTCAGTCTAATATGACCATTGGAGGTTCCTGGTAGACAAACTGTCATTTTTTGAATGTTCACTTTTGTCTATCTTATCATCTATATTTGATTTTCTGTCCCCCCTTTGATGCATTCTACTGGAGAGATCCCCATGGAGTCTCTATATGACTCATTGAATTTTTCAGTATGGCATTTTTAAAAAATGTTTCTATCTCTTTATTGATATTCTACTATCCATATTCTTTTTTTTCTTTTTTTTTATTATTTTCTTTATTTACATTTCAAATGCTATCCCGAAAGTTTCCTATACCCCTCCCCCCACCTCTGCTCCCCTACCCACCCACTCCCACTACTTGGCCCAGGCCTTGTCTTGTGCTGGGTCATATAAAGTTTGCAAGACCAAGGTACTATCCATATTCTTAATTGACTTTCTTATTTAATTCATTCACTTATTTTTGTTCTCTTATAATTTATTCTGTGTTTTTTGGTGTCTTTTTAAAAAATGTACTTTGAATTCTTTGTCTGGAATTCCATCTAATTCACTTTCATCGGGGAACATTATTGTTGAATTAGTAATTTTTAGGAAAGGCATGTTATCTTTGTTTCTAATGGTTTTTGTGTGGGGGGGGGCAGTGGCTTTTGCCTTGATCATTCTTCACTTAGGGCAGATAACTAGTTACATTTCAAAATGTTACCCTTATTATTTCAGTTAAAGTAATTTAAATGTTCAAAAGGGACTAAACACTTTTAGCAATGAAATGTTTTTTTTCTCTGCTATGTTAGTATTTGAGGTTCTAAGTTTAATCCCTAGGATTCCTGTAAAAGTGGAGTATTATTGACAAAATAATAAAAATATATGCCCTCTCTACAGTAATAATCAGACAACTCCTTTAACTGTAGTCTTCTTAGGAATTAACATTTATTTTATGGTGTGCATTAAAATTGAAATATTAGTTATTATGGGTATGACTAAAACCAGCACAAGACAAGTGGGTCCAGGAAATGTAAAGGTAAAAAAAAATTTAAAGAAGAACAAAGAACAGAGTGGATGAGGCAGTTTTGGATAAGGGTGGAATGAAAAGAAAGAGGCCACACCTCTGAGCAGACAGACCTTCAGGAGTCCCGTTACAAGCGCTGTTACTGAGTCTCTGCTGATGTTAGATTACAAATAAGTACTATAAATAGGTGTGAGTTGGGTTATGGAATGCTGGTCACATCTTTGGGGGATTCTTCAGGAGTCCCATACTGTTGTGAGCAATATTTTCTAAAATAAAGCCACTGATACGGGCCCTGTCTTTCATGGGATAAGTTGCCAACATTGTGGTTACCTCTACGCAGGAGTTTTGCATGTGTGATAGGCTTAGAGCCTTCGCCTAGGTTCCCTTATACACTCTGGATCAAACCAAGTTTCTGTCTTACTAAATATTATGCATTTCTGATGCAAAGTTTCTTCCAACCAGTCTGCAGGCATTCTGTTGACCTTGCTTGAATGTACAATAATGAGTTTCTTGAGATTGCAGTTTATGGAGAATCTAGGACTCCCAAGACCAGACTCAGGTCTTTCTACATATTATCTTGCAGGTGCTTCAATAACTTTAACTTTTATAGTTAATTTTTATTCTATTTAGTTGGAATACAAAGTAATGTGTTTTATTACCGCATGTTCACACATACTTTTGAATGGTGGATAGTTCCTTATCCCCCCCTTCATTTACTCTATCTTCAGGCGCTGTATTTTTCTTTACTACCTGCTCACATTCACTATTCCTCCTTCCACTTATATGTAATTTATGTTCCATTACCTGCCCCTTTAAAGTCCACAGTTTTACAAGCACACACACACATACACACACACACACACACACACACACACACACACACACACACACACACCATGGTCTGCATATGAAAGAACATACAGTATTTTTCATTCTAAACTGGTGTCACCAAAATGAATTGATATAGTATTTCTCAATTCCATCCATTTTTTTCTGTAAATCGTTTATTTACAGCAGGATACAATTCTATTATATGTAATGTCATAGTTATTTTTCGATTGCAATAATAATAAAATGTCATGAACAAGGAAATTTAGAGAAGAAAGGGTTTATTTAGGGCTTACAGTTTCAGAGAGTTAGAGTCTATGACCATAATGGTGGAAAGCATGGGAGCAAGAAGGCAGGCAGTAACTAAAGGTTTACATATCGAGACACAACGTGAGTCAGAGCCAGAATTTTGTGAAATCTCAAAGCTCACTTGTAATGATACACTTCCTTCAACAAGGCCACACTTTCTAATCCTTCCCAAGCAGTTTCACCAATTAAAGATACATTAGTCAAATATATGGGCCTATGAGGGCATTCTCATTCAAAGAACACATATACAAAAATTTATTTCTTATTTTATTTTATTTATATTTCAAATGTACTTCCCCTTCCTCGTCCCCCCTCCACTCCCCCTCATCCACTCCCCCTTCTCTTCGCCTCTATGAGGCTGCTCTCCCACCCACCCACCGACTCCTATCTCACTCCTCTAGCATCCTCCTTCTCTGTGGCATCAAGCCCCCACAGGACCAAGGGCCTCCCCTCCCACAGATGCTAGATATGACAGTCCACTGTTACATATGTAGCGGAGGCCTGGGACCAGCCCAGGCTCTTTGGTTGTTGGCTTGGTTCCTGGGAGCTCTGAGGGGTCTGATTAGTTGATATTGTTGTTCTTCCTATAGGGTTACAATGCCTTTCAGCTCCTTCAGTCCTTCCCCTAACTCTTTCATTGGGATCCCCCGGCTCAGTCCAATGGTTGGCTATGAGTATCTGCATCTGTCTCAGTCAGCTGCTGGTAGAGCCTCTCAGAGGACAGCCATACAAGGCTCCTGCCTGCAAGCATATATTGGCATCAGCAATAGCCTCAGAGTTTGGTTTCTGTGCCTGGGATGGATTTCAAAGTAGGGCAGTCTCTGGATGGACTTTCCTTCAGTCTCTGTTCCATTTTTTGTCCATGCATTTCCTTTAGACAGGAATAATTCTGGGTTAAAATTTTTGAGATGGGTGGGTGGCCCCATCCCTCAACTGGGGGCCATGCCTATCTACTAGGTAGTCTCTTTAGGCTCTATCTCCCCACTGTTGGAAATGTCTAATATCATCTCCACTGGGTCCTAGGAGCCTCTCACATCCCTGGCATCTGGGACTTTCTAGTGGTTCCCTTCTGTTTCCCACCCCCCACTGCTACTTATTCATTCTCCTGGCCCTCTGGACTTCTCTTCTGTCTCTTCCCATATCTGGTCCTGCCCTATTTTTTTTCTCTCCCTTTTCTCTCTACCACCCAATTCCCTCCTCCCCTTTGTCTCCTGTGATTATTTAGTTCCCCCTTCTAAATGGGACTGAAATACCCATACTTGAGCTTTCTTTCTTGTTAAGCTTCATATTGTCTGTGAGTTATATCATGGGTATTCTGAACTTTTTGATTAATAACCACTTATCAGTGTTTGTCTGGGTTACCTCACTCAGCATGATATTTTCTAGTTCTATCCATTTACCTGAAAAATTCATGATATCCTCATTTTTAATAGCTGAGTAGTATTCTATTATGTAAATGTACCACATTTTCTGTATCCATTCTTCTGTTGAAGGAAATCTGGGTTGTTCCAGCTTCTGCCTATTAAAAATGAGACTCTTATGAACGTAGTGGAACATGTGTGCTTGTGATATGGTGGTGCATCTTTTGGGTATATGCCCAGAAGTGGTATTGCTGGGTCTTCAGGTAGAACTATGTCCAATTTTTCTGAGGAATTGTCAGATTGATTTCCAAAGTGTTTGTTCCAGTTTGCAATCCCATCAGCAATGGAGGAGTGTTTCTCTTTCTCCACATCCTCACCAGCATCTTTATTCATTAATCTGTTGATGTATGTTTAGGCTTATTCCATTCCATTCCATTCCATTCCATTCCATTCCATTCCATTCCATTCCATTCCATTCCATTCCATTCCATTCCATTCCATTTCATACCTATTGTCAGTACAGCGGCAATAAAAGTCCTATGTGAGTATCTCTGTGGTAACATATGGAATCTTCTTGATACATGTCTAGGAGTGGAATACTTTGGAAAGATGGTGCTTTCATTTTTAATGTTTTGAGGAAATAATACTGAAACAGCAAAGAAAATAGGCCCAAGAATTGACTAATGGAATTATATGAAATGAAAAGGCACAATAACAGAAACTTGGAACATATTGCAAATTCAGAACACAGAACACAAAGACAAAGCGCTAATAGCTAGACTATGTGAAGAACTGAGAAAATTAAACACCACAAAAAAGTGCTACAAACTTTCTGGCACTGACTTAAGCCTTATCTCTGCTGCCTAGATTTTGTAGTACTAGAAGGTGGTATGAATACTAATAGAGAGAAGAAGTAATTATAAATCTTGCCCATCCAAATGGATATATCTGGAGTATATCATCTTTAGTGAGGTAACCCAATCACAAAAGAAGTCACTAGATATGCACTCACTGATAAGTGAATATTAGCCCAGAAACTTAGAATACCCAAGATACAATTTGAAAAACACAAGAAAACCAAAAAGAAGGAAGACCAACGTGTAGATACTTCATTCCTCCTTAGAATAGGGAACAAANTACCCATAAAAGGAGTTACAGAGNCAAAGTTTGGAGCTAAGATGAAAGGATGGACTATCCAGAGACTACCCCACCCGGGGATCCATCCCATCATCACCCACCAAACCCAGACACTATTGCACATGCCAGAAAGATTCTGTTGAAGGGACCCTGATATAGTAGCCTCTTGTGAGGCTATGCCAGTACCTGACAAACACAGAAGTGGATGCTCACAGTCATCTATCGGATGGAACACAGGGCCCCAAATAGAGGAGCTAGAGAAAGTACCCAAGGAGCTGAAGGGGTCTGCAACCCTATAGGTGGAACAACAAGATGAACTAACCAGTACCCCCAGAGCTCGTGTCTCTAGCTGCATATGTAGCAGAAGATGGCCTAATAGGCCATCATTGGGAAGAGAGGCCCCTTGGTCTTGCAAACCTTATATACCCCATAGAGGGGAACGCCAGGGCTAAGAAGTGGGAGTGAGTGGGCAGGGGAGCAGGGTGCAGGGAGAGTATAGGACATTT
This sequence comes from Mus pahari, assembly GCF_900095145.1. Classification (NCBI taxonomy): domain Eukaryota; kingdom Metazoa; phylum Chordata; class Mammalia; order Rodentia; family Muridae; genus Mus; species Mus pahari. Next base: position 121,669,123 of record NC_034613.1, read on the forward strand.
GGTATAGCATTTGAAATGTAAATGAAGAAAATATCTAATAAAATAATTAAAAAAATAAATCTTGCCCAGTTGTGAACCCCTGTATCACAATAAAGACTGGATTGCAAGGATATACAAGTGTCAGGTGCAATAGTGGCTTAAATTTTATGGGAATAACCAACAACTTTCTGAATGTATTTAGAACTCACCCCATAAAAGAGAAATCATGTCTGAAACTATTACTGGGCCAAGAATCTATGGCTAAAGAGGTTATTGGTCCTACGGGAGAATCTACTACTATTGTTCTTTTAAATATATGTAGTATTAAACTGACTCCTAATGGCATCATTATACATATAGATTAGTGCATATCTTAACCCTCATCAGAGATGTTTCTTTTATTAGTAAATGATGATTAATAAAGAGATCCATATCTTATCACCATATATGGGCTAAGATACTGAAGAATGCTTAGCCCTAAATAGGTCCTTTATATCATAGCCTTTCTTTTTATTTCTTTTTCAATTTTTATTAGGTATTTACTTCATTTACATTTCAAATGCTGTCCCCAAAGTCCCCTATACCCTCCCCCTGCTCCACTACCCACCCACTCCCACTTCTTGGCCCTTCTTGGCCTTCCCCTGTGCTGGGTCATATAAAGTTTGCAAGACCAAGGGGTAAAACAGGACAGCTGCACATATAAACTCACAGAGGTTGTGATAACATACACAAGACCTTCTCATGATCAAGAAACACTAAATACCAGCATGGAACAAAAAGGAAGTCCTGAGTCTCAACCCTAGCTGAGGATGTATTTGCAATTGACGACTGCTTTGAGAGGGAGAGTTAGTTTTCTTCCAGGATGAGGCTCCTGATAGGCTACCCATGATCCTGTGCATGGCCCTACATTCATGTGCATTCTGGCAGTGCTGAGTATATTTAAGAGTATTGTTTGAAAAATAAGGACATGAATTTAGGGATATTAGTTGGGGGTTGAAGGAAGAATTGAAATAGAAGTTATGGAAGGGTCTGGACTGATAAAAATCCATTGTATATGTGTCTAAAATTTTCAATTACATATATACATACATATGTATATACACAAGCACACAGTAGCAACAGCATGAAATACAAAGTATGTTCTAAGTCAGTGCTTCATCCTGGCTGGAGGAGAGTCTATAGTCTGTCTTTACCCTAGTTCTAGCAACCAGTATCCATACTGCACCAAACTCATTTACAGACTTCCTGTGGTCTGTATTGGTTCTTCCCCTCTGTGGCAGCATGGGCAGTGTTGAGATTCTTCTCTCCAGACCCCCTTGCCACTCTTCTACTGGTAGCTCTACATTCTTCACAGCTTGTAGTCTAGTGCTCTCCTCTGGGAGCTGAACCATGTTTCATGTTCCCTCTGTACTCTTCCCTTATTCCGAAGGAAAGTACTAAGGATGGAACATGGTAGTGGAGATGATGAGCATTGTGAGTTTCTCAATGTTAGGCTCCCTTACCCTTCTTCTGGCACTTGTTTTGTGGGATGCTCACCTGTCTTCTGTAGGTGCATCCAGTCTGGTTGGCTTCAGTCTGTCCCAAGGTCTTAAATTATTCCCAAGGTTCAGCTACCTGAACACTAGTACCTCTGGGAAATGGTGGGGAAGAAAAATTTTGAGTATTGGGAATATTTCAGTGAAAAAGATTCTCTGGCTATTCTTTATCATTCTGTCTGTTATTTAGTGTGGCTCAACTTGCTCTTCCATGGCTCAGATTTCCAGTAGTACAAGCTGTCTCTTTAGTGCTCTGACTGTGCCATATGTTTGGAGTCCTTCAGGTCATGTGCTGCTGAGATTCTGCTCCACACACATTGCTTAGTGTGTCTGGATTTACCATCCCAGCTGGCTTTCTTCTAGGGAAAAAAAATCACACCTAGTCTTATTTCTGCTTTCTGTGGCTCTTTTTCTCAGTTCTTTATTTGTAGGTTTTTTTTTTTCTATTGAACTTGTGGCTTCACAGATGCTGTTTCTGATATACCATTTTCCCAGAATCCTCCAGTCATCTACAAGTGACCTAATGCTAATACTGTGGTAGAGTGCAGAGGAGAAGGTTTTCCCAGCATCTCTCTTCCCTCTACTGCTCCCACATGTCACATTTGCTTCACCCCCCCCATTTTTCACTCTTTTAGATGTCTGTTATTGATATATAATCTGAGTCTCTGAGTCTCTCTGGTGACTTATTTTTGTCACTGGGATGGGGAGTCCTCAAACTGAATGAATCCCTTCATCATGAGCTCTGGACTGTTCCTTTCCGGCTATAAAAAGATTTCCATTTTACTTCGATATCAGGCTAAAGTATCACTTTCTTGTCTCTTCTGACAGTTACTATCCAGTTACTTCTCCAGTTTATTTTCTGGAGATTCTAGCAGGTTGTACTTTCTGGTACTGTGAGCGCTTGTCCCAAGGATGGGGGCTTTTGGGTCAGATCCAACTTGAATCTTCTAAGCCCCATGTGTTATTGCAATAAGAGCTTACCTTCAACCTCTGGGAGGCAACCATGTACAACAGAAGTAGCCTATATTATTTGGCGAATCTCTGAGACTCATCTGATCAGCAACTCTTAAGTGAGCATTTATGCATAATACTTGGGCTTTTGTTAGTTTTTGTTGCTCTTTGGGGAAGCATTGTTTGTCCAAGTGACATAACTCAATTATATATATATATATATATATATATATATAATGTAAGAGTGAAATACAGTAAGACTTGAGAAAACACATTCATACAACTTTTATTACAGTTTATTGGTATATTTGTTTATTTATTTTATTTTTTATTACTTCATTTATTTACATGTCAAATGTTGTCCCCCAGTCTTCCCCTCTTCTTTGACTCTTAGAGGGTGCTCCCCCACCCACCCACTCTGGCTTCACCCCTTTAGCACACCCCTTCACTAGGGCAACAAGCCTTCATAGGGCCAAGTGTCTCCTGCTGTTGATGCCAGATAAGGCCATCCTCTGTTACATATGCAGCTGGAGCCATGGGTCCCTCCAGGTGTACTCTTTGGTTGGTAGTTTAGTCCCTGGGAGCTCTGAGGGTAGTGGTCATATTGTTGTTCTTCGTATGGGGTTACAAATCCCTTCAGCTCCTTCAGTCCTTCATCAAACTCCTCCATTGGGGATCCCATGCTCAGTCCAATGGCTGGCTGAGAGCATCCTCCTCTGTATTTGTCAGGCTCTGGCAGAGTCTCTCAAGAGACTTCTGTTTCAGGCTCCTGTCAGCAAGCACTTCTTGGCATCAGCAATAGTGTCAGGGTTTGGTGTCTGTGTATTTAATGGATCCCAACGTGGGGCAGTCTCTATTTGTTTATTAGTTGTTCGTCTGTTACAGATGTTATATAACATCTGCACTATTCATGGATTTACATGATCTCTGAGGGGTCTAGGAATGAATCCTCCACAGACTACCATACCTCTGACTGGGTAATTTATAATATTAATGTGCTGCTCAAAGGAGGCATCTGACAGAGTAATATATAAAGAAATGGATTTTATTTTCCTTCTCAAAACTCAACTGAGTGCATCGACTTAGTGCCGTTGTGCTGTGTTACCCATGTCAAATCATGGAAGGTCAAGAAACTCTACAACTGCAAGCAAGGGAGAATCGAACTTGCTTTTATGACAAATCTATGTGTGAATAGAACTCACTCCTGCAATAACAGTATTACTCGACTTATGTGGACAGATTCCTCAGGATCTAAAGAAAATCTCCACCTCTGAACACCATTACATTGGGCATTGTTTCTAAAACATAAACTTTGAGAGACATATTCAAGCCAAGACAAGGAGGTATAACTTAAAAGTACTTATTTTGTTCCACTTTAAGAGCTCTTATGTAGGTAGAGGGGAAGGCTGGATGTTTGGCAGATTAATTTTAAGGTTGTTGTTTTTTTTTTTTTTTGGATATTTTCTTTATTTACATTTCAAATGCCATCCCGAAAGTTCCCTAAACCCTCCCCCGCCCATGCTCCCCTACCCACGCACTCCAACTTCTTGTTCCTTGCATTCCCCTGTGCTGGGTCATATGAAGTCTGCAAGACCAAGGGGCCTCTCTTCCCAATGATGGCCAACTAGGCCATCTTCTGCTACATATGCAGCTAGAGAAACGAGCACAGGAGGTACTGGTTAGTTCAAATTGTTGTTCTACCTACAGGGTTATAGCCCCCTTCGGCTCCTTGA
>NC_034613.1:121673331-121680476 GCF_900095145.1 Mus pahari
AATGCATGGGATAATTTCAATATTTTTGTATCTGTGGAGGCCTGTTTTGTGACCAATTATATGGTCAGTTTTGGAGGAGGTACCATGTGGGGCTGAGAAGAAGGTGAATCTTTTTGTTTTAAAATAAAATGTTCTGTATATATCTATTAAATCCATTTGTTTTGTAACTTCTGTAATGTCCATGTGTTTCTGTTTAGTTTCTGTTTCCAGGAACTGTCCATTGGTGATAGTGGGGTGTTGAAATCTCCCACTAATATTGTGTGAGGTGCAATGTATGCTTTGAGCTTTACTAAAGTTTCTTTAATGAATGTGGCTGCTCTTCTATTTGGAGCATAAATATTCAGAATTGAGAGTTCCTCTTGGTAGATTTTACCTTTGGTGAGTATGAAGTGCCTGTCCTTGTCTTTTTTGATAACTTTGGGTTGGAAGCCAATTTTATTTGATATTATATTGGCTACTCCAGCTTGTTTCTTCGGACCATTTGCTTGGAAAATTGTTTTCCAGTCTTTCACTCAGAGGTAGTGTCTATCTTTTTCCCTGAGGGGGATTTCCTGTAAGCAGCAAAATGTTGGGTCTTGTTTGTGTAGCCACTCTATTAGTCTATGTCTTTTTATTGGGGAATTGAGTCCATTGATGTTAAGAGAAATTAAAGAAAAGTAATTGCTTACTGTTATTTCTGTTGTTAAAGATGGAATTTTGTTCTTGCGGCTGACTTCTTTTAGGTTTATTGAAGGATTACTTTCTTGGTTTTTCTAGGATGTAGTTTCTGTCCTTGTGTTGATGTTTTACCTCTATTATCCTTTGAAGAATAGGATTCGAGGATGGATATTGTGTTAATTTGGTTTTATCATGGAATACTTTGTTTTTTTCCATCTATTGTAATTGAGAGTTTGTTGGGTTTAGCAGCCTAGGCTGGCAATTGTGTTCTCTTAGGGTCTGTATAACATTTGCCCAGGATCTTCTGGCTTTAATAGTCTCTGGTGAGAAGTCTGGTGTAATTCTAATAGGCCTGCCTTTATATGTTACTTGACACTTTTCCCTTGCTGCTTTTAATATTCTATCTTTATGTAGTGCATTTGTTGTTCTGATTATTATGTGTCGGGAAGTATTTCTTTTCTGGTTTAGTCTATTTGGAGTTCTGTAGGCTTCTTGTATGTTCATGGGCATCTCTTTCTTTAGGTTCAGGAAATTTTCTCCTATAATTTTGTTGAAGATATTTGTTGGCCCTTTAATTTGAAAATCTTCATTCTATTATCCGAAGGTTTGGTCTTCTCATTGTGTCCTGGATTTCCTGGATGTTTTGAGTTAGGATCTTCTTGCGTTTTGCATTTTCTTTAATTGTTGTGCCCATGTTCTCTATGGAATCTTCTGTAGCTGAGATTCTCTCTTCTATCTCTTGTATTCGATTGCTGATGCTCACATCTATGGTTCCTGATTTCTTTCCTAGGGTTTCTATCTCTAGAGTTGTCACATTTTGGGTTTTCTTTTGCTTCTGTTTCCCTTTTAAGGTCTTGGATGGTTTTGTTCAATTCCATCACCCGTTTGTTTCTCTTCTCTCTTTCTTTAAGGACTTCTACCTGTTTAGAAGTATTCTCCTGTTTTTCTTTAAGGACTTGTACCTCTTTAGCAGTGTTTTCCTGCACTTCTTTAAGTGAGTTATTAATGCCCTTCTTAAATTCCTCTACCAGCATCATTAGGTATGCCTTTAAATCTGATTCTTGCTTTTCCGGTGTGTTGGAGTATCCAGGACTGACTGAGGTGGGTGTGCTAGATTCTGATGATAGTGAGTGGTCTTGGTTTCTGTTAGTAAGATTCCTATGTTTGCCTTTCACCATCTGGTGATTTCTGGAGTTAGTTGTTATAGTTGTCTCTGGTTGGAGCTTGTTCCTCCTGCGATTCTGTTAGCCTCTGTCAGCAGTCCTGGGAGTCCAGCTCTCTCTTGAGTCTCAGTGGTCAGATTACTCTCTGCAGGGTAGCTCTCCTCTATCAGGGAAGGTGCACAGAGGCCTGGCATTCAGATCTGCCTCCTGGCTGAAGATGTAGGCCCAAAACAGGGCCTGTCCCAGAATATGTATTGCCTCTGCTGTTTATACACTCACCTGTACAGACTAGCCACTGAGGGACCCTGAACACAATATGACTTTCTCACCTTCTCTGGCCAACAGAGCCCTCACAGGTGGCCACCTTTCCTCTGGCAAGGAAGGTGCCCAAATATCTGGAGCCGGAAACAGGGTTGGTCCCAGAAGCTAGGTTGCTTCTGTCTGTCCCAAAGCTGTGTATCTTCTGTGGTCCACACTCTCACCAGTGCAGACTGGAGCTTAGGCGAACCAGAGCAAAGATGGCCCACTTACCAGCTCAGGCAGTGAGAGCCCTTCCAGGCAGACACCTCTCCTCTGGCGGGAAAGGTGCAGGATGTCTGGAGCCAGAAATGGGATCTTTCCCAGAAACCTTGTTGCTTCTGTAGGTCGCCCTCTCCCCGGAAAGGTACTGGAGCAAAGATGGCTCTCTTACCAGCTCAGGCACTGAGAACCCTCCCCAATTTTAAGGATTTTAAAGTAACTATGCGATTCAATTATTCAGGATTGCCATGCAGCTTCCATAGACTTTGTGTCATGTCTTCATTGGCAGGCTAGGCAGTAGTTTTGCATTATTAATTTGAGAACTTATTACAGCCTTTGCTTTATTGATAGAAGAAAAATATCACGTCCACATCATTACAAGTTAAGTTTTCTTCTCAGCAAAGTATAGGCTTGTCACAAGAAGAATGCAGATGTTTGCTTATATCTATAGATTCCAGCCTGTTTAAAGAGTTTCTTTGCTAATTGTTTGCCGGGTAGTTTTTCACTTTCTTAAACCAAATCTGAACTATGTGTCAGTGGCCTTTTATACTAAAATTCAGTCCTAAAGAATATGACCACCAAAGTGTTCTTTCATGATAGAGATTTGGAAAATAAAAAAGGTTCAACTTAGTAGAAATTGAATTAAAGGCTAGTAATTTGGAGGAAACTTACATCTGACCAAATAGAATTTTTTTTCATGAGATAATAACATTACCCTCCTTATTAATTATTTCTTAGGTTTAAATAAATGCCTTTTGGATACTGAACTTGGAATAAGTAAACTAGTCTGCAGTGATTTGCAAAGCCCAAATCTCTGGTAAAATTCACACACCAGATGCATAACCATAGTTCCTGAATAAGTACATAAGCTACTAATAGCATACCAAAATCAATGGATTAATTTTAGTGAGAATAGAATTCTGTGAGATTGTGTAGAGACCATACAACATCTGGTTGAAAAAGGTGACCCGATTAAATGAACCATTCATATACTCATATTTCTTTAGTACCTAATACCAGGAATTGGAGAAACAACCGAATAATTGATTCCGTTTTAGGTATTTTACTTATATGTATTTAAACATACTTTAAAATTTTAAGGGCTATCACCGTGATTGATAATTTCCTTTCTCTTCCACATAGTACCTGCCATAAAGCAGCTGGTTAAATGGTTTGTAGGATATAGTCAGTCAATATAATGAGCCTTGTTTGTTTGTTTGTTTAGTTAGTTAGTTAGTTTTTGTTTTTCAAGACAGGGTTTCTCTGTATAGCCTTGGCTGTCCTGGAACTCCCTTTGTAGACCAGGCTGGCCTAGAACTCAAAAATCTACCTGCCTCTGCCTCTCAAGTGCTGGGATTAAAGGCGTGCGCCACCACTGCCTGGCATGAGCCTCAGTTCTTATCAGCCTTCAAGGCTCTCATTAGTAGAGGTACTTAACCAACCCCCAGTGATTCTTGTTTCTATTTTTCCATCCTCCCTATTTGACAAAGGAACACATGGAATTCCTTCACAGCCAAGAGCACACGTATTAAACTATGAAATACTTTTAATGTGTTTTGAAACTCGGAGTTGAAAATGTTATTTTATTTATCAGAGTACCTAGCAATAGGTGTATGTATATACTGCCAGTTTTATTATCTATTCATTAGATACTAATTTCTAGAGTCCTTGATAGGGTATCAATAGACTAAAACAGTGATAAGAAGACATTCTGGGAGGTCTCTGTTGCTATAGTAGTCTCCCTGGGGAACTTTGCCAATGTCTTCTATTTGTCCTTTCCAAATCCACTCTCTCTCCTTCCCCCTAACCCCTCTCTGCCCTTCGTAATCTGAACTGTATGGATTACATCAAACAGCTCCCTTGCCCTCTGGCATCTGGCTGAGTTTGGCTAATGGGAGCTCCCACAGGAGGTCAGAGGGAAAGAGGAAGATAAAGTCATGATGTTAATTCCTTTGGCTTTTCCCTATAAAATTTCCTTGGAGTGGCTGTGTCACTTAACCAAATGTCGCTGCTGCGATCAAGGCAGCTCTTTTCTTCCTTCCTTCCTTTCTTCCTTCCTTCCTTCCTTTCTTTCTTTCTTTCTTTCTTTCTTTCTTTCTTTCTTTCTTTCTTTCTTTCTTTCTTTCATCCCTTCCTTCCTTCCTTTCTTTCTTTCTTTCTTTCTTTCTTTCTTTCTTTCTTTCTTTCTTTCTTTCTTTCTTTCTTTCATCCCTTCCTTTCTTTCTTTCTTTCTTTCTTTCTTTCTTTCTTTCTTTCTTTCTTTCTTTCTTTCTTAGATATTTTCTTTATTTACATTTCAAATGCTATCCCCTTTCCTGGTTCCCCCTCCGAAAATCCCCTACCCCCCTCCCCCTGCTCCCCAACCCTCCCACTCCCATTCCTGGTCCTGGCATTCCCCTATACTGGGGCATATAACCTTCACAGGACCTAGGGCAACTTCTTCCATTGATGACCCACTAGGCCATCCTCTGCTACATATACAGCTAGAGCCACAAGTTCCACCATGTGTTTTCTTTGATTGGTGGTTTAGTTCCAAGGAGCTCTGGGGGTACTGGTTAGTTCATATTGATGTTCCTCCTATGGGGATTGAAACCCTTTCAGCTCCTTGGGTACTTTCTCTAGCTCCTTCATTGGGAACCTTGTACTCCATTCAATGGATATTGTAAACATCCACTTCTGTATTTGCCAGGCACTGGCAGAGCCCCTCTGGAGACAGCTATATCAGGCTTCTGTCTACAAGCACTTGTTGGCATCTGCCATATTATGTGGTTTTGGTGGTTGTTTATGTGATGGATCCCCAAGTTTGGCAGTCTCTGGTTTGTTGTTCCTTCAGTCTCTGTAACTCATGGGTATTTTGTTCCCTCTTCTAAGAAGGATTCTGAGCTTCTGGGCTAATATCCACTTGAACAGAATACCAATGGCTTGTGCTGTAAGATCAAGACTCAACAAACGGGACCTCATAAAATTGAAAAACTTCTGTAAGGCAAAGGACACTGTCAATAAGACCAAAAGGCAACCAACAGATTGGGATAAAAATCTTTACCAGTCCTAAATCCAATAGGGGGCTATACACACATACACACACACACACACACACACACACACACTCGCACGCACGCGCACGCGCGAGTGTGTGTGTGTGTGTGTGTGTGTGTGTATCAAGAAGTTACATTCCAGAAAACCAAACAACCCTATTAAAAATGGTGTACAGAGCTAAAAAAAAAAAAAAAAGAATTCTCAACTGAGTAATACCGAAGGGCTGAGAAGCATCTGAAAAAATGTTCAACATCCATAGTCATCAGGGAAATGCAAATCAAAACAACCCTGAGATTCCACCTCACACCAGTCAGAATNGCTAAGATCAAAAATTCAGGTGACAGCACATGCTGGCGAGGTTGTNCAGACAGATGAACACCCCTCCATTGCTGGTGGGATTGCAAGCTTGTACAATCACTCTGGAAATCAGTCCGGCGGTTCCTCAGAAAATTGGACATAGTATTACTGGAGGACCCAGCAATACCTCTTCTGGGCATATACCCAGAAGATCTTCCAACTGGTAATAAGGACACANGNTCNACTATGTTCATAGCAGCCTTATTTATATTAGCCAGAAGCTGGAAAGAACAGCGATGTCCCTCAACAGAGGAATGGATACAGAAAATATGGTACATTTACACAATGGAGTACTACTCAGCTATTAAAAACAATGAATTTATGAAATTCTTAGACAAATGAATGGATCTGGAGGGTATCATCCTGAGTGAGGTAACCCAATTACAAAAGGCAGCTTTTTCCATGCTTCTCTTTCCTTCTGCTTTTTAGTAGCCATTTTTTTTTTGTCTCCATGGGCCTCAGGCTGGTAAAAGCTCTGCTGCTACTAGTCTAGAGTTCTTGATCTATCTGTTATGTATCCATAACCTCTCATCAAGTTTAATATTAGTAATCTGAGAATTGAACCTGTCTCCAAATTTGAATATGTCACCTGTTTCTTTTTGAGACCCTTACTAATTTGGCAACTTGGAACAAGTGGTCACAAGGCAGTTACCAATAGTTAAGAAGAATGAGCCTCACTGGATCTCCCAGTTTCATCTAGTTCTGGTTGGGTACACTTTTTGTCAGACTTTAAACTTCTTTTCTGCCACAGTAGTCACAGGGACAGAAAAGAGTGAAGTTTTAATCCATTCATGGGGTCTGAGTTTGTGGCTTAAAGTAGATTGACTAGAAATTTAATATAGTTTTACAAATGTGTTATTGTAGTGCCAGGGAAATGTTAGTGATCCCCCAAAACACAGTCAGGGGCCTATCTGATATAACTCACAGCAGGGTCTTTATTCTATCCTAGCTAGCTCAGGTCTCCTCAGTGCATTGCTGCCATGCAGGACAGTTTTGGTGGGGAGGGGGAGCCCCGAATATCTATGGGGCAAGGCTTTATAGGAAGCAGGAAGCAGGGAGTATGTTTGCATGCATCTAATTGGAAAGTTACTGTGGCATTTAACATAATTGCCTGGCGTTGGGAGTCATATCATAAGCTTAACTTCTGCTCCCATCTGCATTGGTGGTCATTAGGCAGGGGGTGGGCCTGTAACCTGGAGTGCAGGTTTGCTGGGTGAATAACTTGGAGACACTGGTCTTGTTGAGGCTGTAACTTGGAAACTCTGGTCTTGTTGGGGATTAGCCTAGAGACTGGAACTAGGTTCATGTTTTGTTGGGGGGGCAACTTGGAAACTAATGCTAGGTACCAGCCTGTTAGTTTACCTGAGTTTAAACTTAGGTCAGGTTCTCTAAAATGGAGTTTGAACTTAAAAG
>NC_034613.1:121681811-121684688 GCF_900095145.1 Mus pahari
TATATATATATATATATATATATATATATATATATAGTTTTCTTTTTCTAGAAAAATGCTCAGGAGTTTGCCAGTTGATTTCTAAGTATGTATAGATATTTCCTTTTCATTTTACAGACAGATTGTATTAGCCTTTGGGAGAAGTCAATATAATTAGAGAAAGAATATTTTGAGAAAACACAACTTTATATTATGTCTGAACTTTGTTTTCCTAAAAAAATAAATCTTTAAAAAAGGTCTTCTCTTATGTATTACATCCAACATCAGTTTCCCCTCCCCCTCCTTACTGTCTTTGCCTCTCACATCCCCTCTACCCCAGATCCACCCCCTCTGCCTCCCTTCAGAAAAGAGCAGGACACCCAGAGATATCAACCAAATATGGCATAACAGGTTACGATAAGACAAGGCACAAACCCTCACATCAAGGCAGGACAAGGCAACCCTGTAGGAGGAAAGGGTCCCACAAATAGGCAAAACAGAGACAGCCCCACTCCCACTGTTAGGGGTCCCACAAGAACGTCAACTACACAACCTTAGCATGTATGCAGAGGACGTAGGTCAGACCCATGCTGGTTCCCTGATCTCTCATATTCTCATTCTTAATTGAATTATATACAGAGAGGAAAGCTATAGGTTTTTTTTTAATAGCATGGTTTTATTTCATCTGGTCTTGACCTGTTCCATATTAATTCTTTTGGCGAATATATATGTGTTACAAAATATCCGTCTTCTAAAAGCACTCATTACCATCTCACCATTTCACATCATGACAGAGGAACTATAACTTTAATTTTTTTTTTCAAAATCTATTTGGAGTGATGGTTCTTAAATGTTCTAACCTCCCTTGTAGCCCACTACCCACCAGAGGACCAGAGGTAGTGGTGAAGGGAGAATAAGGGGGAAAGTGGAGCTGCTTAGAAAGATTCTTTAGAGCAACTCCTGTCTGTGTTGTCTGGAAATCAGCAGTTCAGTTCAGGTTAGCATTGGCAGCTTGATCCACTAGCAGTTCAACTCAGTAGAGTCAGCATAGCAAACAGGATTCAGTAGAGGTGCCACTACCGAGCAGAGCCACGTAGGCCTCAGCCTCAGCTGTAATCAGCAGGAGGGACTTGGAGAAGTCTGTGTCTCTCTCAGTAAATTGAAAATCAGCAAAGACATGAGACCCACAAATGTTATACAGCCAGCTCTACAAGCAAGCCTAGATGAGCCTCTGTCACTGTCTGTTGAGTCCGATTTATATCCTCCAAACATTAGTGACCTTCATGGGTCTTGCCTCAGCATGTGTGTCTGTCTCAGCTGACATCACTCTTCCAATCAGCCTGAGGCCAAGAAAGTGGCAAGAAACTGTAGCACACCACCAGACATTTTTTTGGTGTATTTCTCTCTATCGAGTACTGACAAATGGAGCTCAACTACACTATGTAAGATGAATCAATACATGTGTGTCAGTAGCAAAGAATCTTTCATCCTTTAACATGCTTGCAGAACATCCTTTTTCTCATGTGACTGCTTCAGTAAGACATTCCTTTGTTAGTCTGCCTTAGTCTTTCACCTATGTCCCACTTCTGGAAAACACTCCTTCATATGTTTGCCCTAGCAAAACACCATCAAACTGACTTTCCAAAGAACCCTTAAGTTTATACTCCAAGGAACTCAGGACTCAAAGGGCTAAGTGGCTCACCCTCACTTACATAGAGAACTGCATAGTAGATTATGGTTAAAACTCAAGTGTCCACCCATCTTGAATATCAGCTACTAATGCATTTAAATTAGTAAATACTACTGCAGTGCAGAAGGACATTTTGTTGCTAGTACCAAATATCTCCTGCCACAAGTTAGTCTTACATGTTTTTCAAAAATAATGCTTGATACTATGTTATATTTTGCAGCAATTGCAAAGCATCAGTCAACTCTTAGCTAGCAGGGAGAACAGATTGAAATCACATCTTACCTTTTTAATCAAACTTTGAACTGTTTTGTAGATGTGTTATCGATATAATGGAAGAAATGAAGAATGAAAAGGGGGAAAGAAGGCAGGAAAAAGAAGATGAGGCACTGTGACTGCATACCTGCTTAGATCCACCTAGTATTTATTGAAAATAAATACTAGTGATCAACACTAAAAACTAGGACGGTACAAAGGGGGAAACCTTGAGTTAGTGTATGAAAAAGCCATATAACAGGAAAGTGTGGTTCACAGCATTGACAAGTGCTTGTGTCTTTGTACCAACAGGATGAAATCTCTTGACAGTTAAGCTAGAGCTACGGGCACACACCTGAGCTGAGGGTACTTGAAAAGGTCCAGGGTTTAAGTTGCCCTAGCCTAACCAGATGACCCATACACCAGGAGAAAATAATTCCTAATTCTCTGCCATGGAGGGGTCATGGAACTGGGTTAATGAATTGGAATCACCAACTTTCCCACATGTCTGATTCATGAGCTCTGTCTAGAATCTGTTTAAAATCTTCCTTTTCACCAAGGAGACTGTCATCTCCTCTTACAACAAAAGAGAGAAAAACCTAATGAGAATTAAGTGGAAAGTGAGGAGTTGTTTCTTCTTCAAATTCATTTTGGCTCCAGAGTAGATGCACATGCTGTGGGTGTGTTTTTGTAAACCTCCCTTCCCCTCTTCCCCCGAGTTACTTAGTTGGCTTATCCCATGGTGGTGACTAAGTTGGACCAGTCCTTCTGGGTGTGCCTTTCTCTTTCTGGACAGAGTTCAGAAGAATCGAGATCAGATCATTTTGACCTGGAGCAGACTAAGTTGGGCTTGTTATCCATTGTACCTCTTTCTCTAAGGATTGCAAATCTTTAAACTTCTAAGGGTTCTCTCTCTCTCTCTCTCTCTCTCTCTCTCTCTCTCTCTCTCTCTCTCT
>NC_034613.1:121684710-121689684 GCF_900095145.1 Mus pahari
CCCCCCTCACCCCCTCTCTCTCCCGCCTCTGTCTCTCAATGTCTCGAGGCTATCAGAGGCTATCAGAAGATACAGTGAGAAACAGAAGGTTTTATTCCTGTGGGGACTATTGTTGGATCCTAGAAAATTTGGCTGCAAGTCTAGAATCCAGTTGTTATTTGTAGGGCACAGTTGAGAAGATGTCCCAGTAGACTATTTCTGAGCATATGTACATGTTGCTTCACCAGCACAAATCCAGTTTGCATGTTAAGTGTGGTTTGGAGTTGGTCCGCGTACTTATTCACCCCTCTGAACCCCGAAGAGCAAAGAAAGTGTAATGTGTGAACACCCAAAGCATCTTAAGCAGCGTTCCAGGCTTTTCATAATTGCTAGTTACTCGCCGGCTATTACAATCAGGATTTGTGCTTTCAGGTCTCCCTCTCAGGCTTCCGTACTCTCAGGCTTTCTCTTGCCTGCATTGTTTCAGTAATGGGAAGTCAGATTTCTTTGTTTCAAAGAGTCTTTGAGTTTATTTACCTCTTCGTGTTTTGTTACCCACATTTATCTAAGAATGAACAAACAGAAGGAGTAGCTGTGTGTTATGATTTGAGATGAAATTTCAGAGACACTGATCAGAGGGTCTCACTGAGGGATTTCTGCTGATTAACATCATCGTGCTTTCTTAGAGCCACCCTCTTTGTTTTTCTTTTCAAGAAGATGCTGAGCTCAAAGACTTCATCTAAACTGCTGCTTCTAGTGATAATCCCACAGTTCACCAGGGGTTTAAGAGCAAGGAAAGCAGATAGTGAACTATGGTCCATTGACCAAATATGGGGGTACTATGAGTTCTTGTAAATTACATTTTATTTGAATATAGCTTCATCCATGTGTCTGATGTATTGTTTGTGAGTACTTTTTCACATAATGGTAGTATTTTATCTGAGTAGCTGGGATAAAAACATTGTATGTCCTATAATGACTGAAATGCTTATTATCTGAAAATATACAGAAAAGCTTCTTTGATCCTTGCCCTGGAATTTTGAAGGTTAGTGACTACAGAAAATCAAGGGTGACCACGTGAAGCTAAAATCAAACATAAAGTCAAGCTGGAAAACTTACAAATTAAGTAATGCTTTCTTGCTGAGAACATAAAGGTGCTTGTGCTTGTAGATAGCACTAAAGAAACCAGGAATGTTGAACACAAGGATTGCCTTTTCAAGGGAAAAGATATATAACTTGTTTTGTGCCCAGTAGTCTGGGAATGGAGGGGCCCATAGCCTGAGTGATCCTTGTCCTATCTGTTTTAGCCAGGGCTTCTCTAAGCTCTGACAACCAGGACTGGTGATAACAGTCTAAGTGAGCCTTGTTATAGAACGCTGTATGACCAGTGGGTCCCCCAAGCTCCCAGAAAGAAGACTGGAGGTGGGCAATAGTCTGGATATTCTCTGCATTTTGTGTATGACAGAGTTCACACCATAACCTTCTGCAAGATCCTGATGATAACACATGTAGTCTGTCTCTCAAACCCATCTTCCTTGGGAAAGTGATGTGTACATTGAAAAGAGTTTCAATGTAATTATACCTCCTTGTGCATACGGGAATGTGTTACACCAGGAAACTTTTTTTCCCTCAAATTTTACTGTGCTGAACTATGCCTAAAATAAACTTCCTGGTGTCAGACTCTAGAAGCTTGAACCAACACAGGCTACTGCTTCAGGTTGAGCTGAATTTTCTTCTTGTCTCACACTAATCATTCCCCTGCCAGCCCTGGTGTCTGTAGAGAACCCCACAATTTCTGACTTCTCAAATGGAAAATTCCAATTCATCTGGGCTTCGTGTGGCTGCTTTCAGTGGTCCCCATACTCTACTCTGTGCTTTTCCTTTTCCTTCAGATGTTGCAGTGGGTGGATGGGTTTAACACCATAAATGTTCATCTTGGTAGAACAGAGTCTTATATAATCCAGTGAAACGTGTTGTGAGCTCCAGTTACACAAAATAGATTCTCCATATCGCTGTGACTTCTATACTGGATTTTAGGTTGCTCCTTACCTTCTTCACCAGTTCCCTCCATCTTGTAAAATAGTTTGGCATGAACATCTTGGTAATTTTTTTTGCTTGTTTGTTTTGTTTTGTTTTGTTTGGGGAGATGGGTGTACTGGATAGCTTTGTGTCAACTTGACACAGCTGGAGTTATCACAGAGAAAGGAGCTTCAGTTGGGTAAGTGCCTCCATGAGATCCAGCTGTAAGGCATTTTCCCAATTAGTGATCAAGGGGGGAGGGCCCCTTGTGGGTGGTGCCATCTCTGGGCTGGTAGTCTTGGGTTCTATAAGAGAGTGGACTGAGCAAGCCAGTAAAGAACATCCCTCCATGGCTCCTGCTTTCTGACCTGCTTGAGTTCCAGTCCTGCATCCTTTGGTGATCAACAGCAGTATGGAAATGTAAGCCAAATAAACCCTTTCCTCCCCAAACTGCTTCTTGGTCATGATGTTTGTGCAGGAATAGAAACCCTGACTAAGACAAATTGGTACCAGGAGTGGGGTATTCCTGTAACAACCTGACCATGTTTTGGGGAGGACTGTGGAAGGACTTTGGAACTTTGGGCTAGAAGATCCATTCGGTGCTAAGAACTCTGTCAAATGTTGTGTAGGAGCTTGGAAGATAATGTTGAGAACAGTGCAGAAGGTGGAGACCTGGCTTGTGAAATTTCAGAGGGAAAATTAAAGACTCTTTTCAGGGCCATTGCTGTTTTGGATTGTGTAGATTCTGTGGTTCTGGTTAGCTGGACCTGAAGAATCAGCTGTGATTAACAAGGTACCAGAACCACTAAAGTGAAACCTTGTATTACTGGGACTATTAATGCTGGTTAGCTGGAGCTAAGAAATTAGCGGTGATTAAGAAGAGACCAGCATCACTGATGTGACGTCTTCTGGGAAGTGTTTTCTGGAAGCACAGAGGCCTGTTCCAGAGATAGCCAAGGTTGTACCTTGTGCTGTGACTGGACTTGGTAATGTGTAAAAGTTACTCAGGTGGTACTGGTTTTGAAGGCATGAAGGGGTCATGCAGAGCAACTGAGGCCATGGAAGCACTGTGAGAGGCCATGGAAGGCCATTGGTGAAGCTGCAGCCTCAGCTGCAATTGATGGCCCAGGACTGAAGGGGTCATGCAAAGGAGTTGAGGTTTGCCACTATGAAGAGAGCCTATGAGAGGCTATTGTTGAAGCCAAGTTACAGCAGTGTTTTGGAGATGCCAGTACCATTAGATGCCCACCAAGAACAGCAGCAGCAGTGGAGTACAGGCAGCTGGAGCCTAGAAGACAAAGCTGTGTGCTACAAAGGACAGGGCTGGAGAAGTGACCCAAGCCCTTGGAGGAGCCCAGAAGATAGTGAGTTGGATCCTAGACAGTTGGAGTTTAATTTTTGCTTTTGATTGTGACTGTGCCCTGATGTTTTTCCCTCTTGAAGGAAGTATTTGAGTGGAGCCCACAGTTAAGAGACTTTTAATTGTAAAAGTCTTTTTTCCACACTTAATATCTGACTCCCTCCAGGCTTCTACTGTGTCCTTTCTCTAGCCAACCCTAATTATGGTCAGGGACGATCAATAAATAGTCCCTTAGATACTGTGACAAAGGCATTAGGTTAATTTTGCTTCAGGTGACTCCTGATTTTGTTTTCAAATTTTGGTAAATGTCTTGCTACTTTGCTTCTTTATTTTAACTTTTTCATAACTAGTAGGCACCTTCAGTTCTATTCACTTATTTCTTTTTAGAACATATGTTCCCAACAGTGATTAGAACCCTGGTATTTACTAATGTGTTTCCTTAATATTTATTTCCTACCTGATCTTTAAATGCCTCTCATCTCAGAATAATCAGTTGTTATGTTCTATTCAGTCATAAGGACATCTATCCACTATTTAAAAAGCTCCAATGAACCACCGGACAAATGATCATTGAGTTCATGCAGAAAATTCCCTTTCTGATCTCTATACTTGGGGCTTCTAGGTGGTGAATGGCCTTCTTTGGGTTTTCCCCACAATGGATAAGAATGCTGGAGGTCCAAGAATACTGGCCTTGGCCAAGGAAAGAAAAACCATATAGTCTATGGAAACTTTGACTCATCTGACCTTTTAGTGGTTGACTAATATGATTTTCATGGTTATTTTTGTTCTCTTCTATTTACATTCTTACTGTCATTTTGCTTGTCTTTCACTCTTGTCTTTAAATTTCCTCCTTAGTTTTTGCACTCTGTAGTTAATGACTGGGAAACAGAGTTCCCCAAGGAACTCACACTACAGTGCTACTTTCCCTAGTGTCATAACCAAGACATCTAGGAAAGAGTAGAGACAGGAGACAAGGCCCTGGATGGGAAGTGGAAACCATTCTGTGTTTTCAGTCTCAGTAGCAGCTAGAAAAATTCCTAAAGTATATTATATGCTCATAGAAAAATTAGTTAAATGAATGAGTGGCATTATGAACTTTTCAATATCAGTTTTGTTAACTCATACAATTAATAGTGTCTGCATGATTAAGGGAGACATTTCCAAAGAAACTTTTTCAATTGATATTTTTTCTTAGTATACAAAGGAATAGGGATGATCATGTGCATGCCCTTGTACTATACTTGTATTCGTGCACCCATTAATGCATCTCTCCCTTTTCCTTCTTGTAGAGGACCTCGGTTTGGTTTCTAGCTCCCACACCATAAAAAATAAAAAAAGAGATAACAACAACCACAACAACAAAACCAATTTAAAAAATATTCACCAGAATATAATAAGAAAACAAAACCCCTCACATTGAATTTGGACAGGATAAACCAACAAAAGGAAAAGAGACTCAAGCGAACACANNTGAATCAGAGACACACTCATTCACACACTCAGGATTCCTATAAAAACATTGTCTTAGTGTTTTACTGCTGTGAACAGACACCATGACCAAGGCTAGTTCAATCATAATCCTTCATGGTCTGTGGGATGTTAGATTTTCTTGTCTG
>NC_034613.1:121690889-121693114 GCF_900095145.1 Mus pahari
TAACACTTAGCTAAATTTTGGCATATTATGCCTTCCAAATTTAATTCCAAATTCTTTGAAAATCATCGAAGTAACATTGTATATGTGAATCACCCCATAATGAAAACAAAAAGAATGTATCTATGAATGAATATCTTCCTACCTGGTGAATTTTACCTTTAAAACTGACATTTTTTGGTTACATGGTATGATAGATTGTTTTTTAAAAATTATTTTACTTACATCCTAAATGTTGCCCCCCTCTTGGTCCCCCTGTCCCAGAGTTCCTGACCTATTTTCCCCTCCCCTTTTCTTCTGAGAGAGTGCCTCCCTTGCCCATCAAAATGACCATGTGCACATATAGAGACAATGACATCACCTTTCCTTAAAGTAGCCACATATTTGTGAATGACTGATCAACTTAGCTAATTGTGTTGTAATTTAATTTTCCAATTTTGGGGTAATGTGATATATTTGTTTTCTTAAGTTTTTCCCTAAACTTTTTCTCTCACTATGTGCCTACCTACCTATAGTAGAGTCTTCACTATTCCTTATTGGTATGAATGATTAGCAAATACTTACTATTTCTTATGTAATGGGCATTTTGTAGGCACTGTACTTTTATATAGACAGAGGACTGTTTAATGAGAAAATTATTACATACCTTAGAATATGATTGAGGAAGAAAGGTTAATACTTAGAAAAATAGCATGGTGCAGTGCACAATATATATAATCAACACCTTAGTGTGTGTGTTATCAATTATTTGAAGATGATATCATCTATATTAGTCAGGGTTCTCTGATGAGACAGATTTGGTAGAATGAATACATATATATTAAAAGTGGAATTTATTAGATTGACTTATACAATGCAGTCTGAGTAGTCTAACATTGACTGCCTCATACCAGAAAAGCCGAGATCTGTTAATTGTTCAGTCCACAAGTCTGGATGTCTTTGTAATCCCAATCTAGTTCTCAAGGCTTGAAGGATTCCTAGAGAGCTAGTGCTTTTTAGTCTCTCTTGGAATGTCAAGAAGCTATTTGAATAATGATGAAGGAATACTTCAACAGCAGTGTAGATAAACTTGAGAACAAGCAGGTCAAAAGAAAAGATTTTTCTTCAATATTATTTTATCTGAGGACTAGAAGATACTTCCCACATACAGGGTAGGTAATCCTCTTTCAAATAATCTGATCAAAAAAATCCCTTATAAGAATGCTGGCCACTGTGGTTTTAGTTGATTTCAGACAACTTGACAATCAAGATTGGCAATCACAAGTCCAACCTTCAATAACATCTCTGTTTGTTATGCTTAATTTTCAAATGAAAACAACAATCAGGCTATAATTCTAACTATCATGGTGTTACCAAAGCATGAACAAAAAATGCATTATATATTTATAATAGCTGGCAAAGTTTATCGAGAAAAGCTTGTTCTTTTAGTGTCATTACTTAAACCTGATAATATAGATTAACATCACTTAACCACTGCTGCTATCTTTGTTGATATTATATTACATGATAAAGACAATGTATATATAAACCCACTCTATAGTAGTGTATGTACAAACATGTTCTTAACAAAACAGGATGGAAAAACTCGTGTCAATTGTCATCTTAATTTCAGCAACTGGTGACATGGTCTTAATGGTTATTTAGAACTACCCTCCTCTATGATCTATTCTGAATTTTCTTAGATTTTACCAAGTACCTCAGTAGGTTTTTCTTTTTCTGAAGGAAGATCCATACATTCAACCATTAACGATTTGGATCCTTTGTCATTCTGCCTGAATTGCACTGTTGAAATTTCCCATCAATTTTTTAAAAATGTCTTAAAATTTTAACATAATTATATCATTTCCTGTAAATGTCGCTTTTATTTCCTCAGATGAAGTAATAAGATGAGAGCCATATCCAAGGTTTATGAATACATGGCTTGGGCTGAGCCCAGAGCATTTTCTTTTCTGCTCTATCTCTAGGCGAGGAAATATCCAGCCTCCATACAATTTAATCTTGAACGTTGATTGATTCGATCTGTCTTCTCTTAGCTTCTGACTGAATTGCTCTGCCTTGTCTCACAATAACTTTGGAGATATGTTCTAAATTGTCTGGCTTTTTCTGTCTTCACCTGTTACTACCTTGTTCTCCCTGTAACCCGTCTCTGTAAAACTGTTCCAGTAAAACTGACACATAAATACACACACACACACACACACACACACACACACACACACACACACACA
>NC_034613.1:121693160-121704745 GCF_900095145.1 Mus pahari
ACACACACACACACACACACACACACACACACACACACACACACCACCCACTCTACCACCCTTTCTCTCCCTGCCCTCCTCTAAAGTGCACTCTCCTTCCAGTCCTTGTGGGAATTGGGCATATCCTATCCTTAACTCATTCTGTCAAATCTTTTTTCTGATTTGTCACATTGTCTGCCCTTCAATTAGATATCACTTTCAAATATGGCTGCTTTCTTCTACAAACTAACCCTACCTTCATTGTTAGGGATTAAAGGTACATACTAAGGAGGTGTCTGTTTTCCAACCAAATCATACTGTTAATCCAAGGCATGTCTGCATTTCAGTCAGATCACATAGACCTAGGATGTCTTTGGATATGATTCATTGCCAGAGCAGCCATGTTGTTGGATTAAAATTCCTCTATAATTTCCCCTTTCCCTTTTATCCTACAAACCCTCTTAATACCTCCCTTTGTTCTCTTTCAAATTTATGGTCTCTTTTTCATATAGTATTATATATTATACATTATATATTATATATAAAAGATATAATATACTACATAGAAACACATTAATGTAGCCTGCTCAGTTTGTATAATGTTACTTGTATGTATGTAGTTTCAGGGCTGACTACTCACTATTGGATAACCAATTGGTGTATTCTTCTCTGGAGCCTTTTCTCCCACTCTCAGCTTTCCTTAGTTGCCTGTAGTTCTTTGTGTAGGGCTGAGGTCTCCTGGGCTTTCCTTTAATCACATTTGCATGTCTATTGTTGTTGCCCTTGTTCAGCTTATATTTGGGTGGTCATTTTGGTGAGACTTTATGGATGTAGTTTCTTATATATTACAAGGAATCACAGTCTTATACCAATCAATCTGCTCCTCTCAATATTATAATCTTTCTGTCCCCTCTTTTGCAATGGTCCCTGAGTCTTAGGTTCTGGAGTTGTATTGTAGTTGTATGAGTTGGGATAGGGCTCCACAACTCTGAATTTTGGTTGATTGTGATTTTCTGTATTGTCTTCATGTGTTACAAAAAGAGGGTTCTTTGATGAACAGGTTCCATTGACTGTAATCATAGCACAAGTTAGCACTAAAAGATTCCCTAAAGGATCTCCTGCATGCCAGACCTATTCTTCCTTACCTCTACTGTGGAGAAGAAATACATGTTCCACCCCTCCCTGGCTCAGTAGTCTAGAACAAGCAACCCTCTTAATAATAACCCTCTTGTTATTATTTTTCTTAGCCTGTTGACTTAGAGGTAGAGCTTATAACTCAAGGTGGCCTTCAGAAAGTCTTAGCTTCCAGTTGAATGTTTGCCATGTCTTCTGGTAGAACTATTCTCCCCTCTGGAAGCCAAACTTCTAGGCTTTCAAAGTATAACAGCATGGGAACAGGAGTGATAGTGAGTGGAACTGTTTCCATTTTCACTCCTTGATTCTGGGACTAGTGAATCTTGGATATACGAGAACCAGTATTGTATATTGGAAGTTGATTCAAAGTACATATAGCCTTCTTGAGAATTCTTCTCCAGCCCTACAGGATTTTATAACCTAATTAGACTGTAGCTATATCTTTAAAGGGCTATTCCATCATTCTATCAATGCACATGTTTTAGGATGGTGCTAAGCATAGGCAAAATGAGCAAATTCTGTGAGTATGAGAGCACTGTTGCATTTCTCTGGCTATGAAATGAGTTCCTGGTTAGAAACAATGCTGTATTGGTGGATAAGGCATTTAGTAATCCCACAGATTATAGGTTGGGCAGAAGCATTAGTTTCTATATCTAGTAAGAACAATGTTCTGCTCTTTCCTCAATGAAAGTGATCTAACGTAGACAACCCAGTAGTAAGACACTGGCTAGTTACCCTGGGGAATAATGTCATCCATTCAAATAGTGTTGGTCTCTGCTGCTGGCAGTTCTGGCACTCAGCAGCAGCAGCAGCAGCAGCAGCAGCAGCAGCAGCAGCAGCAAGTAGCCAGATACTCCTTATCCAGTGGAATTCCATATTATTTTTGCCATGATTAATGTAGATCTCTGTCACCATGGCTACTTTGTTCATGGGCCTGTTGGGCAATAACAAGGATGGGTGGACAAAGAAGCTAACTCTTTTTTTTCTGTTTGTAAGGTGTGCACTTTTATTAAAATGGTCTCAAGTCAGTGTACAGGCTGCTTCAACACCTCAACCCATTCCCAGGGAGACCAAAGCCTTCATACATCAAGTTTGGGTCGGGGGACAAAAATGAAGAGACACAATGGCTGACCATTCAGAAGTTAAAAGCAAAAGTGAAGAAGTATTAAGGCAGAAGATTTTTAAAAAGAACTTGCTGTATATAATTTATACAGAAGCTATGCTGTCACATTCCCCTGTATGGACTCAGGGTATGGTCTTGGCCATCTTCCTCTTAGGAGTGGGGGTGGCTTTTAGGAGGGTGAGGGACTTCCTGTAACCATGTATTTAATGGATACTAGGATCGACTATTAAAAAACAAAAACAAAAAAACAATGTACAATCAAAGTCCTCAGCCACATTGTAGAACTTTGGGGGATGTTTGTTCCAACTGACTGCTGTTGCCTTCACTGGTCCAGTTTTTAAATCCTGAGTCAAAAGCAGCAAAACAAGATGAAAACACTTCATCCGGGAATCCATCCCATCATCAGCCACCAAACCTAGATACTAATGCTCATGCCAGCAAGATTCTGCTGAAGGGACCCTGATATTGCGGCCTCTTGTGAGGCTATGCCAGCGCCTGGCAAACACAGAAGTGGATGCTCACAGTCAGCTATTGGATGGAACACAGGGACCCCAATGGAGGAGCTAGAGAAAGTACCCAAGGAGCTGAAGGAGGCTGCACCCCTATAGGTGGAACAACAATATGAACTAAACAGTACCCCCGGAGCTCATATCTCTAGCTGCATATGTAGCAGAAGATGGCCTAATCGGCCATCACTGGGAATAGAGCCCCCTTGGTCTTGCAAACTTTATATGACCCAGCACAAGGGAAGGCCTGAGCCAAGAAGTTGGAGTAGGTGGGTAGGGGAGCAGGGGCGGGGGGGGGGGNATAGGGAACTTTCAGGATAGCATTTGAAATGTAAATAAATAAAATAAAAAAAAACAAAAAAAATGTAAAAAACAAAAAATCAAAAGAAAACAAATAAAGCCATGCCAAGGTTGTCTCTTTTTTGTTTGTTTTTGTTTTTGTTTTTCTTTTGATTTGTGCAAGTTAGATTTTGTCAAAGAAAGGATGTAAAACTCAGCTCAGTAAACAGTCTGCCTAGAAGCATTTGCAGTGCATGATGGAGGGCTGGACTCATCATACTCCTGCTTGCCGATCCACATCTGCTGGAAGGTGGTCAGTGAGGCCAGGATGGAGCCACCGATCCACACAGAGTACTTGCGCTCAGGAGGAGCAATGATCTTGAACTTCATGGTGCTAGGAGCCAGAGTAGAGATCTCCTNCTGCATCAGGTCAGCAATGCCTGGGTACATAGCATGGTGGTACCACCAGATAACACTCTGCTGTCATAGAGGTCTTTATGGATGTCAACATCACACTTCATGATGGAACTGAATGTAGTTTCATGGATGCCACAGGATTCCACGCCCAAGAAGGAAGGCTGGAAAAGAGCCTCGGGGCAGCAGAACTGCTCATTGCCAATAGTGATGACCTGGAAGTCAGGCAACTCAGCTCTTTCCAGGGAGGAAGAGGATGCGGCAGTGGTCATCTCCTGCTTGAAATCAAGGGCAACATAGCACGGCTTCTCTTTGATGTCGCACACAATTTCCCTCTCAGCTGTGGTGGTAAAGCTGTAGGCACACTCGGTCAGGATCTTCATGAGGTAGTCTTTCAGGTCCAGAACAGCCAGGTCCAGACACAGGATGGCATGAGGGAAAGCGTAGCCGTCATAGATAGGCACAGTGTGGGTGACCCTGTCTCCAGAGTCCATCACAATGCCAGTAGTAGGACCAGAGGCATACAGAGACAGCACAGCCTGGATGGCTACGTACGTGGCTGGGGTGTTAAGAGTCTCATGGTTGGCCTGAGGGTTCAGGGACCTTGGTGAGCAGCACAGGATGCTCTTCAGGGGCCACACACAGCTTATTGTAGAAGGTGTGGTGCCAGATCTTCTCCATATCGTCCTGGTTGGTGACAGTACAGTGTTCAATGGGGTACTTCAGGGTTGGGATGCCTCCCTTGCTCTGGGCCTCATCGCCCACGTAGGAGTCCTTCTGACCTATACCCACCATCACATCCTAGTGCCTAGGGCAGCCCACTATGGAGGGGATGACGGCCCAGGGAGCATCAACCGTGAAGCCTCCTTTGCACATGCAGGAGGAGCAGTTGTGGAGAGGAGGAAAGCAGCGACATATTGTCATCCATGGTTAAGTGGTGACAGGTGTGAACCTGAGATGGAGGTGCTCGCAGGCAAATGCAGACTTGACTGACGTTAACTCTTTACAGAATGACCCATCCTGTCTACTTGATTATTGAACTCCTACTCTGCTAAAGCTACCCTTTGATGAACATTACATTAGACACAAGTATCTTCATATTTGTCCTGTTTCAAGTTTCATACATTGCCTATTTTGTGTGATCTATACACATAGTTTCCCCCAAATGTCTTTCTCACCTATGGACAATTGAAAAATTATTCACTTTTACAGTCCAAAGTGCCAAAACCATCCACAATCCTTCCCCAAATAAACAGCTACTGGGGTAGTAATTTCCGTTTTAGTTTGTTTCGCTGCTACTGTGATAAACACTGATCTATGTCAACTTGAAGAGGAAAGGGCTTATTTATCTTAAAACATAGAGTCCATTATCATGGGAAGCCAAGGCAGGAACTGAAATTAGAATCCTGGAGACAGTAACTGAAACAGAGACCATAGAGGAAAACTGCCTACTGGCTTGTTCTCCATGGCTTGCTTAGTTTACTTTGTTATACAATTCAGGACCATGCACAGGATTGGCCCTCCCTCACCCATCATTCATCAAAAATGCCCCACAGGACAGTTTGATGGAGGAAGTTCCTCAAATGATGTTCCTTCTTCCCAAATGACTCCAGTTTATGACAATTTGACAAAAATATAACCAAAACATTAGCCAATGACCTTCTTCACAAAAGAAGTAGACCAAAGACCACAGTCCTAATGGGGTTTGATGGAGCTATTTTACTTCATAACTGCCCAAAACAACCAGGATCAGTTGCATTTGAAAAAAATGGCTCAGCTACTTTACTGATGCCTATAAAATGTGAATGTCCAAAGAGCACACTTAAATGGATCTTTCCCCCTGGCCTCCCATCCCCATAATGAGCAATGCTGTTAAGATTATAGGGAAGGACATACAGTTTGGAAACTGCATGCTAGACCTAAATGCCTTAGGTTTGAACAGGACCTATTTATCTTTCTCATTTACATCAAAATTGGAGAAAAGGGAAGAATTGCTTCTAATAATGACAAGAAACCACCTACTGTCTTAGAGAATAAATTGGCCATTGGCAGAACTGCCTCATCTCTCAAGGATGCTCTGTGTGGTATCATGTTTGAATCACTTTCCCTTCTACTATTCCCACTGTGCTTGGGACCATTTGTCAAGCCAACAGTTGGGGAGTTTTCTTCAAATAAGGACCAGTGCTTATTCACAAAAAAAGCTCTGCCTCCATGGCAAGGCATCTCATCTGAAGATGACCATCTTACGTGTGTGTGTGTGAATCCATTTCCCATGATTATCCCAACAGCTGCATTTTGATGATCTGCCTGGGGAATAACTGTCAATGGATACAATGCAGGCAGCTCATCTCGTCGGTGAATAATGTGCTGTGAGGTTCCAGTATATGGAAAGAAGGCTCTTAGATCCTCTTTGGAATGATTTCCAGAGAAGAATGAGTGACCAAGACTGCTGACACTTTTTCTGAAAAGAAAAACAAAACAAAACAACAACAACAAAAAAAAACCATGCCTTTGACAGTTGTCCCAAGTGGCTTATTTGGGAGTTAAGCTTGCCCATGATATAACATGACAGATTATATAGTTGTTCTACTGTTCCTTTGTCTTCCTGTTTGTATATATCAGTATTGTCAGCATTTCAGTGAAAACTTCAAATAGCAAAGGAACAGGATCCCTGGAATTCCCAGTAAGGGCTTAAAATATCTTTCCTTCACATGAAAATACACCATAGAGTTGCAGAGGGACACAATTTGGACAACATAACTGGTTGTATCAGATACCAAATTGCACAAGGATATAGGAATGGCTTAGGTAAAGAGGTCAAGTTAGAACTAGTAGAAAATGTCCAGCTACTTCAAGAATCTCCAGGGGATGAAATTAGAAGAAATGGTAACTGTTCTGCATTTATGTAACTGGATACAAATTTGGAGAGACCTGAGTTTCCACAGTTTACAAAACTAGAATTTACATTTGATGGCCAAATTCTTTCTTTTGTATATTTAGGGCTAAAAATTAATGTTGTTTTCTCTCCAAATTAAGGGTTCTCAACATCATTTAGAGAAGTTGCTGTGGGTAAAATTCCTCAGACCTTCTGTATTATCTGTACAGAAAATGTCTTTCACAGAGTTCTCCATAGGTAGAGGCTTAGTGAACAAGTCACATGTGAGAAATGTCCTTTGCAAGCTCATGTGCGAAACTGATGGTTGCATATGTGATATTAATCCAGTTTTATTTCTTTAGTGCTTAAGTTCCTTTGTAAGTGGCTGATGTAGTCTGGAGAAAATCCTTCTAGTCTCTTTGAATAAACTTTATTCAGTTCATGAATTCACCATGATTGTCCTTTTTATTTTTGTAGTTAACCTCAGTATCTTGTGGTAAATTGCTATAGAGAGATGACCTTCATTTGTTCACCAGTTCTGATCCATGTGCTTGTAAGACAGCACACAACCTATGTTTTCATCTATTTGACTTTCTTTGACCCACTGGGACTATAGTACATGTAGTTAGACCATTGCGACATTTACTATTTCACTGTCTATAGATGTGAAAGATGTCAAGGAAGAAATCTGCTAGCCTGTTGAATAAAGAGAATCTTGTGGTCTAGCCACACCTATTGCCACAGCTGACAGTCACCACAGCCCAGGATTGTGAATGAGGATGTCTTAGACAGTCTAGCAAATAACCACTTACAAGTTCACCATCATAGCATGACACACATTGCAGTAGAACTAAAGAAAGAACCCATAAGCCTTAGATTTTATATTTTAATATTTTATACTTTTTGAATACACTGTTGCAATATTGCAATGATGTCCTCTCTCTCTCTCTCTCTCTCTCTCTCTCTCTCTCTCTCTCTCTCTCTCTCTCNTCTCTCTCTCTCTCTCTCTCTCTCTCTCTCTCTCTCTCTCTCTCTCTCTCTCTCTCTTATTTTAAATTTGAGACAGAGTCTCATGTTGCACTGGAGGACCTATGTCTACTATGTAACTGAGAATGCCTTGAATCCAGATTCTCCTATTTCTACTTTCCCAGTGCTGGAAGTACACTCATGCACTATCATATCCACCTTTCCATTTTAAAATCAAGTATCTGTAGTAACGTAGAGAAAGTAGTTGTCCACAATATAAAAGTTGATATCAAGTTTGGGTATAAAATTCCACATTTCCCCCACTATTTTAAAGCAGTAGAGTAAATATATTATCTATTTAGTTAATACCAAAAGAGTTTCCCTTTCCTGATTAATTCCTCCTAAATTAATACTTTTCAAAGTACATTTTGTTTATACAGTGTTTCACTCCATAGTCACTACTTTAGGAGGAGATGTGAATGCAAAAGAATTCTCAAATAGTTCTATCAGTTCAGACATGAGAGAAATTCCATCTTTAATTCATCTGTGCCAGTTCTTTCAGTATTAAATCAAATAGGCATTATGAAAGTGCTAATTTCTATAATTGTCAACTCATGCCAGTTCCTGTAGAGAAAAAAATAAATCAGAATATTAAAATTTATCTGCAAGAAAATAGTCTTTCTATGTCCTATGAAATAGAATGTTTAGAGCTATAATTTTTTGGAAAGAGGGAAAAAAGACGACGTTTTGAGGAAAAATATAGTTTCTTTAAAGTGAGAAAAGTGAAAAAACAAAGGTCATTCTGCCTACCTTAGGACAGGAGAAGCACCCAGTTCAAGACTAGGATGAATCATATGAGTGCAAATGTGACAAATCACTCACTTCTGGCATTGTATGACAGAGTAGCCAGCTATTTTAGGAGCTGAGAGTTAGTGCTTCCTTTAGTACTGAGCACAAAGTAGCTTATTTCGCACACAGCCCTCATCCCCCCAGTAAGGCATGAACAAATGGAGGCCATTACTCCATCAGTTGACACTGAAGCCTTAAGATGCTGCACTACACAAATAGTGAATGTCTATGGTGCCTATACCATATCAACTGAATGCATTTCAGTTAAGAGGCAA
Source organism: Mus pahari (assembly GCF_900095145.1). Lineage (NCBI taxonomy): Eukaryota > Metazoa > Chordata > Mammalia > Rodentia > Muridae > Mus > Mus pahari. The sequence continues at coordinate 121,701,561 of NC_034613.1, forward strand.
CCAGCGAAGCGTCTCTCACCACTGGCCTTAGGAGCCATTTGACTGGCCACAGAATAATGAGTCAAATAAAATAGTTGTCACCAATCACAAAATTTGAGGCTGCTTTCTTATAAGGCAGCAGATAATTGATCATCTCCTGCATTCCCTTTTAAGGACAACAGAGCAAACCTTGCAGGAATCTGATGGTAAATCCAGTCAAGTTAATAATCCTCTGATGACACCTTGGGTAAAGTAAGAGTTCTCCACACAACTCAGATTCCAATCAGTGCTTACTCTTGATTTGCTGAAGATGGCGCCATTCTGTAGAAAGAGTGCTGTGAGAAGACTGGAGGTGGGACATAGCTTTTTTTTTTTTTTTTTTTTTTTTGAATTTGAATTTTAGGTTTTTTTTTTTTAAATTACTTTTCAGCAATGGGGAGTTTTCCATTAGTGTTCTCATACATGGTTGCTTTTTTCATAACAGCACTTACTACACCTGGCAAGGCCTAATGAGCCCACATGCACAATCTTGGCCTCCTCAGCAATACTCATTAACCTCTGGAATGAAACTGATCCCTTTTGCTGCTTAGACCTACAGTAAACATCAGGATTGCTTTGGCTTTAAGTGAACATTTGTGTCTTGTCAGCTGTCTTCCTGGTCATCTTGTATTATGAAACTCAGAGACGCTACATGAACTTAACTCAGGATCTGTTTATTTCATAAAAGAAAAAAAAAAAGAACCCAGCCACAATAATATCAATTATAACTTCAAAATCTCCATTTCTTAAGAAAATGGTAATATAAATTTAGATTTAAAGGAGCATAAATTCTGAGATACATATTTAGTTCACCTTCTCACCATGAATTTCAAATAAGATGGTGATCTTTTTGAAAGAGAACTTTTTCCATAGATCAGATGCATCCTGTACTTTTTCATATATAGAATCTCATAAAAGAAAAGAAAGTAGAATAGAAACTAGTAAGAAATATGATGGTGACAGATTAGAATAGTGTTAAGGATGAGTGATGGATAGTGCTAAATATGATAAAAATGTTTCATATACATATATGAATATATCCTAGTGAAACGTCTTGTTTGGTAGAATTAATTCTGTGCTAATAACAAAAAGCTGACCCACAGTTCCCTTGGCATTTAAACAGCTTCTATGCTGTGATGGTTTTGGATTTCTCCTACTGGCTTTGGTTTTAGGTATATGAGAGAAAGGATCGAACAAGTGATCACATCCTCATAAACGTGGAAACTTAAAGGTTTTTCACCTTCTTTGTTAAAGGAAGATGGGTTTTTCATGTGGCTTTCACCATCCTTTCCTCTCGTAGAGGCTTTCTTAGGTCTTATATTTTCCAGGTCTTAGAAAAAGTAATAAAAACCAAAGTCACTATTCGTGATCTAATCCTGAGGCATGTTGAGATAACTTTTTTCCAACCAAGCTTTCCATGATCCTAAAACTATCTTTTCCCTGAAAAAATAGGGCTAATTGCTTCTTGTATTGCTCTCAAATAATTCTAGTACTATGTATATAATGGGTGGAGGGGGATTGCAACCCCATAGAAAGAACAACATATACTGGCCTGACCCCCCCATAGCTCCCAGGGACTAGACCACCAGCCAAGGAGTGTACCTAGAGGGACCCATGGCTCCAGATACATATATAGCAGAGGATGGTCTTGTCTGACATCAATGGGAGGGGAGGCCCTTGGTCCTGGGAAGGTTAGATGCCCCAGAGTAGGGGGATGCTGAAGCAGGAGAATGTAGATGGGTGAGGGAGTACTCTCATAGAGGCAAAGGAGAGAGGGAGAGGGTGGATGTGGGATGGGGGTTTGTGGAGGGGTAACTGGGAAGTGGGGAATCATTTGAGATGTAAGCAAATGGAATGACTGATAAAAAATAAGAAAATATGTACATTCCTGTGGTTGCTAACATATATAATATACTAGAGTATATTTCTCTTAAGAATGAAATGACATTTTATTTTGGTTTGTATCCTGAGTAAAATATTTAGATATAATATCTGCTCAGTAAATGTGGTAGACCTAATGCATGTATGATCCATACAAGAATGGGGCTGGGATGAAGGCAGGGAAATATTATGGCTCTTTAGGGAAAAATAATAGAGAAGTTAAGAGCAAAGGGCACTAGAATGAGACTGGTGACAATCTCTAGCTCAGACTAACGTAGCATACACTAACAGTGTATGTGACTTTAGGCAAATTATTTAATCTCTTGGTGAGTTCATTTAATCTCTTGGATCCTTTGTCACTTTTCATAATTCCTGGCTCATAGCAAATACATACTAAGGAGCCAGTAGTCTATTTTAATGGTGGTAACAGGAGGCAGAAACCACAGTATCTATTGGGCTTTCTATATAAGGTCAAGTTTTATTTGTGTGTTCAGTGCACCGACACAGCAGTGACAACAGGGGACCTCTGCTTTTACAGGAAATGTAAAAGTCATCTGAAAAGCTTGCAGTTATTTTCTTCAAAGGTTGAATGACAATAGCAATTATACAGGGGTAGATTATATTGCACTTTGTAGAACTTGTCTGGCGATCTAATTAGGCTCCCTTTTGTGCTTAACATATATCAACAGACCAGAGTAGTTTTTTTTTTTATATCAATGGACTAGAACTGCATTGAAGTGGTTGAATGTTGTCCTTTAAAATAGCAACCTTGGGGAAAATGTGTACACTAATATGGCAGCTACTGCCTAAGTAATTTGGACTTCTTTTTGGAGACACGCCTTTAGAATGGGTTTATGAGCCCCATAAGCACCTCTGTTTTTTCTTCATGTTTCAGTTCAAGTTATACACACCCTGTGTGATGAACTAACTCTTGTCATCTGATCCCGATCATCAGCCCTGGCCTTTGGCCTCAGTTCCACAGCATATTTTCCAAAGAACCCAGCTTCCACTGTGACAGACTTTCTAATCAGTGGGGAGAAAGGTTTTGTTTTTGTTTTCCCTCTCCTGTACATATACTGAATGGTTCTGGGAGTGAAGAAATGCTATATGTTATTCCTATTAAACCTTGGAGTATTGCATTAAGTATTTTAAGAATGAAAAATTCCTTTAAGTATTTTTACATCATTTTTGATAACCGAAGGATATTTCTTTAACTTTTAGGTTTTTTTTATTAGATATTTTCTTTATTTACATTTCAAATGCTATCCCGAGAGTTCCCTATACCC
>NC_034613.1:121706565-121729505 GCF_900095145.1 Mus pahari
AAGCGGAAGAGGAAGAGGAAGAAGAAGAAGAAGAAGAAGAAGAAGAAGAAGAAGAAGAAGAAGAAGAAGAAGAAGAAGAAGAAGAAGAAGAAGAGGAAGAAGAAGAAGAAGAATGGAAGAATGGTTCATCCAGTGGATTTAAGATTTTTGTAACTTCCTTACTTCCAGAACAGGAAAAACATGAAGCCATGCAGCAATTCTTTGAGCAGCATGAAGGCGAGACAGTAAACATGAGGCAAAATTGTGAGGAGTGAATAAGAGACTGGCATTTCTAGAATTGCCTCTTTAAGAGCCTAATTTTGTGGGCTTCATAGATGGCACATAGGTCCAGTGAGTAAGCATAAGGGCATTCCCTGTCATGTTCTTTCTCTGAACTTGGGCAAATTGGATCCTTGATATTATCACCAGGTAAAGTACAGGCAAGCATAGTGCACAGAGCCCAAGCTTATATACAAGATAGACTATGATGATGCACCCCAAAATGCTTAGCCCAGGGTTAGGTTGCTCTGACTTTCCTTCATTCTTTTTTTCTTTTCTTTTTTTCTTTTTTATTAGATATTTTCTTCATTTACATTTCAAATGCTATACCCAAAGCCCCCTAATACCCTCTCCCCCACCCTGCTCCCCAACCCACCCACTCCCGCTTCTCTTAAGGATCTTTTGGAAATTGGATTGTACAGGTAACCTCTCAGAGCATCCAACCTACCAAGGTAGCATAGTCTAGTACCATAAGAGAAGTAGAAAAAGAAGCAGATGCTTACCATATTGTGGATTTTCTCTTTCTATCAACCAGTAATATCAATGAGTTTATGCCTCTCAAGAATACTTAGGACAATGGAGTGGAGGGAAAGAAAGTTGGAAGAATTTAGCCACAGAAAGAACACATGTGTTCCAGTCATTTAATCTGCATTGTAGTCTATAAAACAGGGCACATGGGATGGCCAAACCCCATTACCTCCTTTGTAGAGTATAGGAAAGGAAAGAGCTGTGTAAACTACCACCACTAGCCTGACCTCATGGATGAGGGATCACCGTGGAGCCAGATGCTCTGGTTTGGTGAGTCCAAGGGTATATAGTCTGTAAGACATCAGGATCACAGTGATTAAGACTAGTTTGCATCCATTACAGGGATGCCTGTGATTTGCTAGAAAAGACACCCTGGATCTGTAGGTCCCCTGCAGATCTCCGGTAATATTCTTACTATAACTAGTCTTCTAAACAGGAATGGTTTCTCTAGATTGGTAGGGGAGTTCTAAGGTGATGCAAGTACTCCAGGATCTATTGTTCAGGTCCTTAGTTTATATAAGTTGCTACTATTCTCATCGCTTTAAAAATTTATTAATTTGTCTTTAATCATTTTACATCCCACTTTCTTCTTAAAGTAGCCTGGCAGAACCCCTGGAAATTCAAACTCATTTAGCTCACAATCTTTAAATGGCTGCAAACAACATGCAGTGTTTTCTTTACATAGCCTCCCTAAAGGCAGCCTTTAGGTAAGGCTTACATGAAATAACAGGCTGTTAGAGAAGATTGTTGGGGCAGGAGAGATGTCATAAACACCCCTAAGATCAGAAAGGTGACTTTCTCCTTTTTTTACAAAGTAGGCCAGGCACAGGCTCAAGTTAATTCTTTCACTGCCTGTTCCCAGACACACACAGCCAGTGGAAAGACTATAAACAGAAAGCATGTGACTGGCCCTTGTCTGTAACATTTTGGCTGGATGTTGAACTTCCCAGCCTTGGAATGGCTCATTCTTTCCTTCATCAGTAGCCTTCAGTATTCTTCTTCCAACTGGTCTAAATGCTTGATTAGAATAGTGGAAAGAGCAGTGGGCTGGGAATTGAGGCCCGGAGGCCCTGTCTGTGCTACTGACTCACTCTGACGTAAGACAAACCACGACCCCTTTTTGAACCTCAGTTTTCTCATCTGTTACTCAAGGCCTTGGTACTGGAGTGATCTCAGAGTTCAGGCTATGGTTTTACTTATTCTTCTTCACCTCTGCCATTAGAGTCATCCTCATTCCATCTTCCTTCATGGAGCACATCCATTTAGGCTAATTGCAGGATGTTGCAGAGCTGTCCAGGAACATCTGAAACTCTGGAAGATTCATTTGAAATTAATCAGACACAACAGAACATGCAGGTGGTTGCTCTTTCCCTCCGACTCCTGGCCCCTGGGATTTTGTATCCTGGAAGGTGTTCATAGGCCACAGCTGCAGAGCACAGCCTATGGATGGTTGCCCAGAAGAGCAACCTCTGAGAATGGGAGGGGTGAGGGCAAGACCACTCACTTGGTTGGATTTTCCCCGAGGGATGAGGAATGAGAATGCTAATGGAAAGGGTACAGGGTTGTGGGTCAGAGAATTCAGATGTAATGGCAGTAGGACCTGAGGTCATGGCCTTCATTTCTTGACCCCTGGTTTTCTTGTAAGAGGATTTGCTTGGATTGATGACATAAAGGAGACTTTCTCATGTTATCCTATTCTAACCTTCCGGACATTTCCAAACATACTGGTACCTGGGATCACATAGACAAATATATTCATACAGTGCTCTGGCTTTTTTCCCTTCTCATCGGTGCCTGAAACTGTCATGCCTCGCCTGCCTCAGTGCTTTCTGCTGTTCAGTTAGACTCTCTTTTGAAGCATTCAGATTTTGGAGACTTAGTATGTACTGCTGTCAACCCAACTCATTGTTTCCTTGGGGGAATCATTTTCTCTTCCAAAATCCATCTCAAATGCACATTCCTTGTGAAATCTCCTGCTATTTTCGTACACCAAGTTGTTTACTTCCTCTTTTATGATTCCATAGGATTCTGGGAATTCTTCTACTGTGTAGCCATCAAGCTGTAAGCTTTACAAACACAAGAACCACAGATTTTGTTGGTAAGATCATGCTAGTAATAGTAATAGATAAATTTTTTTCAAAAACCCTCAATTTAGATATTTTAACAGGTAAAGTTCCTTTTATTCACAAAAGATCTGGTTAGTGACAGTGACATTTGATATTGCTATGTATTCAGTTGCATGAAGCTAAAGATGGNTCCCATGCTGACGTATCTTTAACATGTGGTTTCCAAAGTCTCCCCAAGTATCTATGTCCAGCTCACATATGGGAGAAAAGAGAGAAGATACTACACATTAGGTTTTTGTTTTTTAATAATAAACTTTTAAAAAGTCTTGTGTATATAGGTGCTTTGTCCTAGTGTTTATGTGGACACCACATTTGTGCACTGCCTGCAGGGGCCAGAAGAGGACATTAGATCTCTCGGGACTGGAGTTCCAGGTGGCTGTTAGCTGCCATGTACTGCTGAAAAGGATGGAAATGACTTTGGTAAACACATCTAGAAGTCAGGCTTCTTTATTCATATCTGAATACCGGGGACTGAACAGAGTGAGTGGGAGGCAATGTCTGCTTTGGATTAAGTTTAAAATTCTACCACTGAACTGTGAGCTCATGATTTTGTATCTTTGTACTCTCATCAAGCAACCCAACATAGATTCAATGGATATTGCTTGGTAACTTTTGGCATTGTTATGTCTAGGGGTGTTTTTGATATAGAAAATAAAAGGTACTGGGGAGATCTCTTCCAAGGATAAGTGAGTCCCCAGGAAAAAGACCTCTTTCAGACTGACTCTTCTGTCTTCTCCAAAGCCCTTGATCTCCAAAGATTTGTGCTCTGGTTTTATCTAATATGCAGAGTTATCTATTCCTAAGAATTTGGGAATGTAACCACAAGTTTTTACTAAGCCTGAGATGCTTTCTGGATTGCTGAACCTCTTTCTATGTGAAAGCTTGGCTTGTTCCTTCATTTTCATCATACGCACAGACTCCATTTTTATAGATTTAGCCTTTTTTCTTGCCACCTCTAAGTATGTGATAGAGTGATAGAAGGGTGGTAGAAATATCTATCTAGCATTATTGTTACAAATGCCTTGCAATGTTTGTTTCTGCTTTGTCCTGGTTTAATACAGACTACTCGTAGTGGTTTAACCATTCAGCATATTTTATTACCAGGAGATACATTTCTGGAGCCACAGAAAGGACGCTGACTAATAGTTTCCTGGGAATGAGCTCTTGCCACTGTCAGAACACAGAATTTCTCATCACCTAAAGATCTATCCAACTACTCTTTCTTAGAGGGATATGTTTTCGCTGTGACAGAAAGAAGTCACAGCATGGAAAATGATTAGAATACACCAATGTTCTGAACAGGTCTACAGTATTGCATAACATGGGGCAGGTAAGGAGATTTGGTTAAGTAAGACAAAAGAGTTAAGATTAGAAGTTGGATAGTGTTAGTCAAGAGAACAACTATAATATTACCACAGCTAGTCTTCCAAAGACCATAGCCTTCCTGCCCTGAAACCTCTTTTCTTTAAGGTGATTTTTTTTTTCTCATTGCTTACAGGGTCAAGGCCATGTTCCACCAACTCTATCTCCTAGTGGTTTTCATCATACTTGCTTAGTGGCTGGGTGAGAGTCCTAAGTTTTTAGGTGAAGATAATATCTGTCAAACTCAAGTATTTTGACCAATATAGTGAAAAGCATATTTATTGGGGTGATTTGTGAATAAATAAGAACTGGAGAAGCTAGGGCATGCATTTTTGTTATTTCAATGAAACTTGTACTTAAAAGCAAAAGAAAAACAAGGGACAGTGGAGCTTGTAGAGATACAAAAATCATGAGATGAAGAAGGTGGTGGAGGTCCCTGATTGAGAAGGAAGTGGGGGAGAGAGAGATACAGAGAAAGAGAGAGAGACAGACAGACAGAATTAGAGAGGATAAATAGGGTATGAATCTAAGTTGGCTCCAAATACATTTTTCCTTTAAAAGAGGAGGGAGATGTTTATTTGGATTACCCATGAAAAAAAAAAGAGAAATCTAATAAACACTGTAAGTTCTCCTTTCAAAGAGTTTGAGTCAAAAGTCTCCTTAGTCTGTGGTATAGTGTTAAAGAGAGCAGGAAAAAAATGTCAAGGTTGTTTATTTAAGAAAATCGTATTTCAATTTCAAGAGAAATATGCCTACTTTAATCATTTTGGGCAAAAATTGCTTGAAATAACCTTTCCTACATTGCTATGAAAGCCACTTCTGACTCAAAACAGGGTCTGAAACCGGAGTGTATTATACAAGGAGAATGTTGATGGGTTGGATACACAGAGGAATATTTTTATGAACAACTTGGTAGGCAAGATTGTCTTTGTTGTGACTGTCAGCCACTATATTCTTGGAAATTGAAATGACTGAGTGTATAATTACCCCCCTTACTCCCAGACTTGGCAAATGGGTACTTGGAAGGTAGATCTTTGGCACTGACTAAACATCAACCTTACTGATTTCCAAGAAAGGGACACAAACACAAGTTAAAGGAAAAGGATGGAGAGTTCAAACTTTTTTGGTTTGCTTATCTTTTGGAAGTGTCTACTTAATAGACTCAAATTTTCTCCTTATTTAACCAATACTAGAAAATTATACACTAAGACTTTTTTGATTGGCAGCTGAAGGAAAGCTAGAAGAATGAAAGATAAGGAACAGCATGGATTGGTCTTGAGCTCACAGTTCCCAGGTTTGTCAGTTAATGAATGTATAATTAGACAAGGTTCTTAGCCTGAGTGATTTGTTTTATTTGTACACTACACTGAAGATAATAATACCTATCTCACATAGCTGTTCTAATAGTTTAATGATATAAATGAATGTATTCAGTAACTACTAACAATAGTAATTATAAAATAACTACATCAAAATAAACCTATATAATATTACATACCAATAGGACCTGAAAATGCATATCGTGTGCGAGGTAGATGGCTCAGCAGGTCAAGGGTTTGCTGTCCAATATGAGGACCTGAGTTCAGATCCACTAACCCATATGCAGTTTGACACAGTAGGGAAGGTCTCTAAAATCAGTGCAAAGACAGGAGACTTTCCAGAAGCATGTGCACATGCATGTGCATGCACACACACACACACACACACACACACACACACAGAGAGAGAGAGAGAGAGAGAGAGAGAGAGAGAGAGAGAGAGAGAGAGAGAGAGAGGCTAGAAAATGTGTTCACATATCAAAAGAGAGAGGATAGAAAGAAGCATTAATTGTCTTCAAATTTATCTGTACTTTTAATGCAGATTTTATTTAAAAAACAAACAAGTAAGATATGTTGTAGACATGTGCAAGATTTTTCTAAGATTTGTGTGACTAATTCCAGGTCCTGGTAAAGCTGAAATAATTTTGTAAAAACAAAAGTGGGAGGCAATACAATACATGAAGACATTTGATGTGGCTAAACTAATAAAGACGGTTGATATTTGTTCAAGCAAATGGATTGTAGCTCAGAATAACAAAATAGGTAAAATATAATCACAATTACTGACCAGTACCCCCAGAGCTCGTGTCTCTAGCTGCATATATAGCAGAAGATGGCCTAGTCGACAATCATTGGGAAGAGAGGCCCCTTGGTCTTGCAAACTTTATATGCCCTAGTACAGGGGAAGGCCAGGGCCAAGAAGTGGGAGTGGCTAGGCAGGGGAGCAGGGCTGGGGAGGGTATAGGGAACTTTCAGGATAGCATTTGAAATGTAAATAAAGAAAATATCTAATAAAATAAAATTAAAAAAAATTGAATACACACACACAAAATTGTGTTAAAAATGTTGCAAAGTAATCCAATGTAGAAAAGATAGCCCTTTTAATTGATAATGAGAATGACAGAGAAATGTTAGGAGAGATTTGACCTAAACTTCAAATGATATTAGAAAACTTTCTCTATCATTTTAGATATTGCTGGTAATATGAAAAAAAAACAACTCCAAATGGATTACAAATGCAAATGTAAACTATAAAAATATTTTTAAAAATGCAGGAAGGAAGCTATTCCCATTAGGAATAGGAAGCAGTTCTTACACCTGACCCATAAAGGAAAACTTGATAAATTAGATCTAATCCAAAGCTACAAACCACATACATAGCCCACAAATAGTTGGAACTGAAGTATACAAAAAAAGTTCTTCAAACTCAGTAGTAAAATGAAGAGACAATGGCAAAAGGCACCAAGAACATTTTGCCAAAAAGGAGATATGGAAGCCAAGGAGGTGCATGAAATGATATCAAACAAAATTAACCACCAAGAAATAGAAAATAAAAGCTCACTGAGATATCAAGTTTTCATTAAAAAAACGAAACAAACAAAACCCAAACCTATAAGAATGGCTAAGTAGTGGGAAAACAAATAGTAGCAATTATGTAGAAAAACTGGGTGATTACTACTTTGCTTATAATAATGTACAGTTAAGTACTGTATGGCTACTTCTGAAGAATATTTTAGCAGCTTCTTAGAAAGACAAGCATTCTCCGATGCAATCATAGTGTCAATTACCAATTACAAGAACTTAACATGGTTACAACTGCTTTATCCAGTCTGCTGCTGTCTGGATTTTTCAGTTGACCCCATGTTCCTGTCCCTGAAACTTGTATGCTGAAATTGTTACTTTCAAGTAGGTGGGACTTATTCCAATAATAATGGTGTCCTCATAAGAACAAGTTGCTGTCTAACCCTCTGCATGTGCTTGAGGATATGGGGAAAGGCTTGTAAGGTCACCTGGATTAGGAGAGTATGTTCCTGCAAAGAGAAGTAGCCTGCTCAGGAAGCAGTTGACCAGGTCTTGATCTTTGACTGCCAAGCCTCCAGTACTGTATGGGATGAATATTTGGTATGTAACATTCCATTCTGTTTTTGTTACATTTTGTTACAACAACTCCAGGAGGTGGCTATTGCACTCACAACAAACCCAGGTGGAGTCAGTCTACAATAGGGAAGGGACTGTGAGGATTCAGAGCCCTCCAAAATCAGTCAGTTACACACACACACACACACACACACACACACACACACACACACACACACACACACACACACTCACACACACACACCACACACACTGTGAAATCAGAGGAGGTTTAGAGGAGAATAAGAATTATAACAGAAGAAGACCAGGTAATAAGAGAGGATAATTGGGGTAGAAAGACCCAAAATTCATAATAGACATATAAGAAATGACCAAGCAACAAATAATAAATTACTTGGGTTGGCTTTACTATTTCCTTACTAGTAAATGTAAGTAATGTCAAGTTACTATATAAATGATGCTGAGTTTCCCTCAAAATACCGCATATGGAGGCACACAATGCTCATTTATTCTTGCTAGGTCATGCTCATTGTGGCTGCTTGGTTAAAGGAGTACATGGATTCTCCACTATTGCATTGCTAGTTTCTCTTAAGTGCCCAATGTTGTGTTAGAATTGTGGCTTGTCCAGAGAGATCACACCAGGCCAGTACAGTTCCACAGGAGAGAGGTTTATTGGGGGTGGGGAAGGACAAAAGAGGGTGACAAAGACAAAGATGAAAAAGAGAGAGAGCAAAGGTCAGGAGGGGTCTGCCTTTTATTTGGGCTGTAACATAACCACTCACACTGCTGGTGCATGCTGGGAATGCCATGGCAACAGATGTAAGGGTCCCTGTTGCCTATGGGTGATATCACCATCATCGCTGGATTCAGAGATGACCTGTAACCATAAAGCCAGTTCCTGACTATAAAGCCAGTTCATAATGCCAGCACACAGTATGCAATTTTGAGACCATGTAAGTACTTTGAAGCTTACTATATTAGCGTTTTTCATATCTTCAAGTTTCAACTTAATGTCACCCCTTGAAGTTGCCTTCAATCATGCCTACCTATAGAGTCTCCCTTCCTTTTTGCTCTCAGTTGCACCCGTGTTTCTTTTCTTCACAGTCCCCATACTAATTTGTGATGATCTATTAATTTGCATCTTTGTTAAAACCTATAACAGACACCCTTATCTTGGAAATGTAATTATATGTGTCTGAGCCCTGACCTACAAAGCTCTCAAAGCTTCAATTAAATGAGAATGCAATATAGCCAACCTCTTGGTGTTTTCTCCTACAGGTCACAATTCTTTTTTCTTTGGTTATCAATAATTCTCTTTCTGCCACAGACAGGAAAAGGAGAATGTTATGTCCTGGGGGGGGGGAATAGAGTTCAGAATTCTCCTGTGAATGTGTCTAGAGTTGGGAAGCAGGGACAGTTTCAGACCACAAAAGCAGCAAGAAGACACAGGGACCTCACAAGAAGTTCTTTTTTGAGTTTCTCTCAATGATATCACCACAAGTGGAGCTTAGTAATGCAGTGTAAGGCAAACCAATACATGCATGTTATTAGCGAAGAATAGCAAAGAAGGGTAATATTTATATTCCTTCTAAACATCATGTATCCTTTATCTGTCTGCTATAGCAAAGCATCCTTTCACCTGTTTCTGCTTCAGGAAAACACTCTTTCATGTGTCTGCTTTAGCAAAACATCCTTTCACCTTTGTGCCCCAGCAAAACATCATTTAACATAACCAACTTTCCAAAGAAATCAGAAGTTTCCACTTTATGCATGCCTACCCAGTGCTCTCCCACCACCCTATGTTGGATATGTGGTTTAAGCAAGAAAAAACATTTATTATCAGCCATTAAAATGTCAATGTCAAGACTTATTGCTGTATAACCTAGCTCATCTTAGTTCGTAAAGTTTCCAAAGAAGCCTGAGGAATAATTATAAGAAATGATCGTAGCAGGTACATCGTAGCTCTTCCGTGAGTTTGGGCTGGGGGGACTGGCTTACATATTGCTTTGATTCTATTATAAACACTGAAAAAAAAATCACAAGTCACAGAACGTAAGTCTAGGTGTGAGAGTTGGTCCTTCCTCTTAAAGACAGAGCCTGGTTTGTGACTAAGCACCTTCTCCCCTTTTGCCTTGCTCCCTGAGTCATGAGGGAGAGACTCTGAGGTCCTAGTTGAGTGGCTGTCAGTACTTTATGGAAAGCATATTGTAAATCTTCACTTTCTCTCATCATAAACCAGTGTGAGAGTTGGCATCTGGGCTGCAAGTGGAATTTTCTGCTTTTAGTGATTTGACACTTTGGCCCTTCTGTTACAAATCCAGTTTTAATTTTCTTAACATAGTCCAGGCACAGCACATAAAGCCCTGCACCCTGGGGAGGTTTGAATGGTCAGTTCCATTAGAGGCTACATTTTTTTTTCCTCCCTCTTTTTTTTTTTTTTTTTTTTTTTTTTTTAACTTTGCTGAAATTGATTACAAGCATGCAGACGATTTCCTCGTCTGGCAGCTCAGGATCATGGGAAACCTAACTGTTGGAGTGCCCATTACTTGGTGAACTTGGATAGCATTGTATGGAAAGGGTCATACCACATGGGTAGAAAACAAGGAGATGCTGGCCAGTGCATTTCCTAGCTGCAAATTTGACATTTTCAGAGGCCTTTGTGTTTAAAAAAATGCAACTGAAAATTAATTGTCTACAAAATATTCAAAGGATATATGTCAGCCCTTCTTTTACATAAGCTTTCAGTCGTCAGTAGTTCACACTCGACTTCTCGAGTTTTCCTAGTCTGTTGGCTTTTGTGATAGCCTTTCTTCTCTGTCTCATAGAATCTGTTTAGTTTCAGCTTCATCTCCTTTTGCTGGATCCTTTTCCTAATGCCTAGTGGTTAAATGTTCACATTCACACCTGCTCTTTCATCATCCTATACTTGAGTAATTTTTAACATTTTTCCATTACTTTAGATATGATGTCTATGTTATGATGTCTCCATGCCACCACCATGTCTTGGTTCTCCATGGGCACAATTCATTTTTCTCCTGCTTTACTTTATTTGCTTCATCTCTACACAGATTCTGCATTTTACTCCTCTATGAACTTAATGCTTTTCCTTAAGCCTGAAAAGTTATCTTCTCCATCTGGAAACTTGCTGTTCATCCTTCAGAGCCCAGAACTGATGTCACCTTCTTTGTGAAGCTTTCTATGGTATTCCTCATAATAATTACCTTATTCATCTGTGTTACCATAGCATATATACATATGTAGTCCAAAGCATTTATCACATTATAAAAGAGGATTTTCATGTTTGTATTTCTATTACACTTTATAACAAATTGATTTTGTCATGTTTGTCTTTCCATTAAACTTTAAACTTCTCTGTAGCAGGTACTTATTAATCTTTCGTCCTCCAAGACCCAACAGCATGCTTGACACAAAGTTGGCTCTCAGTGCAGATTTGAGGAATAAACAAATATGGAATGGGTTAGAGATTAAGTAGGTTTAAATGGAGCCGGCTAAGAAATGATACATTTCTATAACTTACTATTAATCCTTTACATTTTTATAGCCCTTTAAACTTTCAAACCATAACCAGGCACATGATTTTATACTCTCGTTTACAACATCCTTGCAAGTTGGGTGGAGTAGGAATTATTTCTTGCCTCTTACAAAAGGCAAGAGAAAGCAAAATATTCAAGAGGATCTAGTGATGTAGCTATGGAATTATGATCAGAGCTTAGTCTTTTAGATTTCTCTGCAGTGCTCTTGAAGTTTTCAAATGAGAATGATAACCTTGTTCTTAAGTTTAAGATTTATTGAAAACAGATATTATTTTAATTACAATAAATGCAAGTATTTAGTTGTCCAAAATGCAGGCAATTAATTTAGCTACTTGTTAAGGTTTTATTTCTAGATTCCTTATAAGCCACTTTATATGCATATACAACTACATATATGCATGAAATTACAATTGATAAGAAAAGAGGGCATGAATTTGAAGGAGAGTATGGGAGAATTTGGAGGGAGGAAAGGTGAGGCAGATAAGTTTTAATTAAAATACAATCTTGAGAGGTTGGAGAGATAGCTCCACTAACTGTTCTTCCAGAGGTCCTGAGTTGAAATCCTAGCAACCTCATGGTGGCTCACAACTGTCTACAATGGTAGCTGATGTGCTTTTCTAGTATGCAGGTATATATGCAGATAGAATACTCACAAACATAAAAAAAATCTTAAAAATGTTTTAAAATACAATCTCAAAAATAAATATACAACATTTTTTGAAAAGGACGTGGAAACACCTTTTATGTTTACTTAAAATTAATATAACACATAGATATATATTATGTAAACTAATATAAAATATAAATGTTACACATACATATATAATTTGAATAAAGTTATTGTACTGATTTTGTGTGTCTCAACTTGACACAGGCTGGAGTTAGCACTGAGAAAGGAGCCTCTCTAAAGGAAATGCCTCCACGAGATCCAGCTGTAAGGCATTTTTTCAATTACCATCCTTGGGCTCATAGTCTTGGGTTCTATAAGAAATCAAGCTGAGCAAGGCAGGGGAAGCAAGCCAGTAAGTAACATTCCTCCATGACTTCTGCATCAGCTCCTGCTTCCTGACCTGCTTGAGTTCCAGTTCTGACTTCCTTTGGTGATGAACAGAAATGTGGAAATGTAAGCTGAATAAATCTTTTCCTCCCCAACTTGCTTCTTGGTCATGATGTTTGTGCTGGAATAGAAACCCTGACTAAGACAGTTATGTTACTTAGGGAGATTATCCCCCCCCCCAAAGCCAAAGATTACCAACAGGCAGGCAACAGAATCAGAGTAACCCCTGATAAGTTGATGGGGGATCCATAGGAAAATCGAGCTGCATATCTGCTATATATGTGCAGGGATGGGGACTAGGTCCAGCCAGTATATGTTATTTGGTTGGTGGGTCTGTCTCTAAGAGGTTAGTTGTCTTTGTTGGTTTTCTTGTGAGTCCCTATATATCCCATCTGGGTTGCTCAATCCTTTCCCCAACTCTTCCACAAGACTTCTTGAGCTCCTTCTAATGTTTGGCTGTGGGTCTCTGCATTGGTTCAGTCAGCTGCTGGGTGGATTCTCTCAGAGAATAGTTATGCTAGATTCCTGTCTGCAAGCATAACAGAGTATCATTAATAGTGTCAGGGGATTGCCTCTTGCTCATGGGATGGATCTCAAGTTGGGCCATCATTGGTTGGCCATTGCCTCAGCCTCTGCTCCATATCTTCTATATATGATGTGGAAGCTCCACCCATATAATCATAGCAATGTTGTTACCTATTTAAGGCCTGCGCAATGATAACACTAGTTGATATGCCAATGTGTGTATAGGGGGAAATCACAAGTTCCCATGTCTAGATGTGAAGCTGAGATGGAGGATGAGTATTCCAAGTGGTCATCCCTAAACATATACATACATATATTAACAACAACAAGTGGATTCAGCAGAATAATAAAAATAATAAAGAACCTATTATGAATTCCATAGGTGGGGCATGGGAGGAATTTTATATGTGAGAGAGAGAAGTGTGTAAACGATGTAAATACCGTACTCATGCATGGAATTTTTTAAAAATTTAAGGCTTTAAATTAAATTTCTTTTGTTATTTTTTGAAACCAGATTTCACTATGTATCCCAGGCTGGTATGGAGTTTGCTATCCTCCTATGTTCATTTATCTAACTTGATATTGTCTTAATTAATTCTCACAAAAAGCTCTATGAGGTATCTTCATTTAAAGATGCAAAACCTGGGATTTAAAGAGGTTAAGAAAAGTGTGCACTGTTTTAAAATTGTTATTCTGCACAGCTAGGAGTTCTTGTTATTTCAAAGCTTATAACTTATGGGGGTTTTTTTGCATTAGGTTTTTTGGTAAAGTTGACTTTAGTGTTTAAAGCAGTGTTAAGTTCATAGTAAATTTGATTGAGAAGACAGTGTCAATAAAGCTCCCCTCCTCCTTTTCACATACATAGCATCTTGCTACATCTCTAGACTGTGTTTGTTACAGTTGATGACGTAGCATTTTGACACCATCATCCAGAGTATGCAATTAGCACTTAGATTCATACTTAGTGCTGTGCATTTGAAAAAATATATAATACATATAGCCACCATTTATAGTATTGTATAATCTCACTGCCCTAAAAATGTTCTGCCTCCAGTCTATTCACTCATCTCTTTACTCCTCCAAGCCCTGACAACCACTGTCTCCATAATCTTGCCTTTTCCAGGATGGCAAACAGCCTGGAACTTTCTCAGATTACTAATATGGATTTAAGTGTGCTTCATGTCTTAAAAATACACATATACACATCCAGCAATGGATCAAACTAGAAGGCCAGAAATAAACGCACAAATTTATGGTCAATTTATTTTGACAAAGATGCCAAGAACACACAATGGGAAAGGGACTGTCTCCTCAGTAAATGCCATTGCAGAAACTTGATATCACATAAATAACAATTAAATCATGCCTTTATTTAACAGCTATACTAAAATTAAGTTGGAATGGATAAAAGGCTTAAATGTAATACCCCAAACTATAACATTACTAGAAGACAAGAGAAATATCTGTGGCATTAGTTTAGAAAATTATTTTTAAAAAATATGACGCCCCCAAAAAGCACAGACAATGAAAACAAAAGGAGACTAATGGGATTTCATTACACTGAGTAGGTCCAACCCATCAGGGAAGCAACTAACAATGAAGATCCAAGCCATAGAGGAGGAAATATATTTGCATAGAAATTTCACAAAAGAAGACACACAAAAGAGCCAACAAAATATGAAAATATGCTCACTAAACATTAAGGAAGTGGGAATTAAATCATAAGGAACTGTCACTTCACTCCAGTTATAATGGCAGTTATCGAGAAGACCAGAGATTATAAGTGTGGAAGAGGATGTAGAGAAATGTAAACTGATGCACATTGCTCATGGGACAGAAAATTAAGATAGCCATTGTGTAGAACAGCATGGAGTCCCTCCAAAATAAAAATAGAATTGCCATATAATCAAGCAATTCTTCTACTAAGCAGATATATAAAATATTTGAAATCATCAGACTAAAGAGATATTTTCATTCTCATATACATTTCAATATTGTAGTGTTATTCATTATTACTAAGACGAAATCATTGCAAATTCCTACCAATGTAAACACATTATACAACCTTAAAAAGAAAGAGAATCTATCATTTGTGACAACATAGATGTCTATAAAAGATTTCCTATGTGAAATAAACCAGGTCCAGAGCAAAGACTGTAGGTGATATTATTTATATGAGCAATCTTTAAAAGTTTGGGTTTTAGATGTATAGGCAGAATGTTTATCACCAGAATTCAGAAGAGATGTACCCAGTTTTATTAACTGATTTCATCTTAACAGAACATAGAAAGAATAGATTGGAACCAATAAGAAAATGTTCATCCAAGAGTAAGAAATGTTGGTAGAGAAGGTTTTTAAGACACATAGCAAAACTGTTAACTAATAATGTTTCTTTTCAAATTGCTAAAAGAATAGATTTCTAATGTTTTCAGTATCAGAGATAAGTACCTGCAGATATGTTTATCATTCAGCAATGTATATATGGATCAATATATTTTATCACTCCCCATATATATAATTATTATTTGTTCAAGATTTTGTTTCTCATCTCTGTAACTGAGATGAACTTATTTTTTCCTGTTTTACAACATGCTGAAAGATGACATAATCATATCCTTGTGGGTTTAGTATACCTCATGTACAAAAACATACCAGGCATGGCCTATTTGTGCAGTAGTACCTTTTTAGGGGAGAAAAGGTTTACTCTGGTTCATAATTTGAGGGCACATATCCCATCAATAAGAAACTACAATTGCAAACTTTATATGTCCCATACAGGGGAACGCCAGGGTCAAGAAGTGGGAGTGGGTGGGTAGGGGAGCAGGGCTGGGGGAGGGTATAGGGGACATTCGGGATAGCATTTGAAATATAAGTGAAGAAAATATCTAATAAAATAATTAAAAATAAATGTTATTTTGCTACTGTTTAAAAAAAAGAAACTACAATTGGCAGGAATCTGTGACAGTTGGATACATCGCATTCATAGTCAAGATACAATTTTTAACTACAATTTTAATTTATCTACTGGTTATGAATGTATTTGTATTTTATTCCTTCCTGAGTCAACTTTGTTAAATTAATTCTTTCTTACAAATGATCCAATTCTCCAACCACTGATCTTATATCATTTTTATACATCATATTTCAGTTCATTTGAGACAGAGACTGACACTGTAACCCTGGCTATCCTATAACACATTGGAATTATACAATTTTCTTAACTATGTTTGTATTTTTGTCTTTTTTATATGAATTTAAAAAATTCTGAAACTTACTGTGTAGTTAAGGCTGTCCTTAGACTAATGACAGTTCTGCCTCTATCTCTCAGCTTGGTATACATTGATTCAATGACTTATAAGCACTTATTTCATTTTATATTTCATATATTTATTTGAAGATTTTCTTTAAACATTGGTCTTACATGCATAACTGCTTTACTAACTTTTTCAGAGAACTAGATTTTAGTCCTCCTCTCTTGGCTTCCCAAGCTGCTGGAATTACAGGCAAGCATTGCCATGCCCAGATGTTTTATTAGCTTCTCCATTTGCTTTTTTTATTTAGAAGCACATGCTATCTGTTAAGTGTCAGTTGTTACATTTTCAAGTTTTTCCATCTGCTTGCTGAAATACCAATTATTAAAAATTAAATCATATAAAACTGCAAGTGAATAAAGTATATGAAAACCTAACAGAATAAGCACTCAAAAGCCATCATTTAACATCTTATGTTTTGTTATTGTTTATGCTATATATATATATATATATATATATATATATATATATATATGATGAGCTACTTATTGTGCATCTTTTTCCAGTAAAAAAAGCTATACAAATTAGGGCTTGATTTAGTGGTTTTGGCAATTCTCAAGATCTATGAAAAGGGTAGCACTATAATAAACTTTTGACTACACAGCATCTGTAGACATTGAATTTTAAATACAACAGTTATTCTTCCCCTGTTCACAATTATTGTCTGGGTAAGCAAATAAGTCAGTCATATCTTTGACAAGTAGGCCAATGTTTTGCACACGTGCTCAGAAGGAATAGTTATCCTTTAGTTGGTGAGTTTAGTGTGCTTTTAAAAATGGTTGTGGGTTTTTCTGAGTATTAGCTTCACAGAGAGGTAGACTATAAGTTTGGAGATTCCACAAATCCCTTCATACCTAATACAGATAGCTTACCCCTTGCAACATTGGCACAAAAGGAACAACATTGACATATCACTATAAAAGCCTAAAAGTTTACATTAAGATTCACACTTGCCCTTTTAATTTTGGGGGGTGTTGACAAATGTAGAAGCACAAGCATATACAGCCATATTGTCTTAGAAAATGACCTTTGTCATCTAAAACCCCTTCTGTGCTGAGTCCTTGTTTCCCTCCTAACCCTCTGGAAACCCACTAATTTTTTTAACTGTCTTCAAAATTTTACTTTTCCAAAACAACATAAAAGTATTTAGCCCTTCTCAAAATGATCCATTTTTATTTTATTTTATTTTTTTTATTGTTCTAGTGACAGCTTGTCTGTTCCTAGCAATTTGTATCTACTTTATCAGGTCCTGAAAGTGGTATTGTAAGCTTAACTTTTTCTCAGCCTTAATTTTAATGATAGCTCATAAATGCTTTAACCTCTCTTCTAGCCCACTCCCCACCAGAGGTAGCAGAAAAGAAAGGATACAGGGGAAGTGGACCTGTTTAGATATGGTTCTTTGGAGTAAATTCCATCTGCATTGTCCGGAAATCGGCAGTTCAGTTCACAGGTCAGCAGCTGCAGCTCAGTCCCTTTGCAAACACTTCCCTGATATGCCAGCGTTCCGATTCAGTAGTGTCAGGATAACAGCAGCAGTGGGATGACCTAGCAGGAACTGCCAGGCCTCAGCTGAATCAGCGCAGATCAGCAGAAGG
Source organism: Mus pahari (assembly GCF_900095145.1). Taxonomy (NCBI): domain Eukaryota; kingdom Metazoa; phylum Chordata; class Mammalia; order Rodentia; family Muridae; genus Mus; species Mus pahari. The sequence continues at coordinate 121,724,298 of NC_034613.1, forward strand.
AATTAGGACCATCAGAGACATCAGGAGAAGTTCTTGGCAGTGCCTTTCTCAATGAAGTGAAGAGCAGCGAAGATGTGAGACCAAGAAGCATTGCAAAGCTAGGTCTCTAAGCAAGCCCCTCTCACAGTCCATTGAGTCCTATTGTAATTCCCTCCAAACAACACATGGGTCTTGCATTACCACATGTCTTGCCTCAGCACATGAGTCTGTCTTAGCAAAGCTCCACATGAGTCCATATCAGTCAATATTCCTCTGCCAATTGGCCCAAGTCTGGAAGAGGCAAGAAGCTACCAGCACACCACCAGAAGTTTCATGTTGGTTTTCTCTCTGTGGAGTCATGACAACTGGAGCTCAACAATGCATGGAAGGTGATCCAATACACTCATGTCCTTAGCAAAGAATCCTTCATCACACGTCCTTTCACATGCTTGCTTTAGCGAAAAATCTTTTTACTTCTGTCCACTTCAGGAAAACATTCCTTCATGTGCTTGCCCCAGCAAAACACCGTCCTACACAGCCAACTTTACAAAGAAACCAGAAGTTTCCATTTCAAGATGTGCTCAAATCTCTCACTGTGATTATAAATTTGATTATCACCAACTTTACACTTGTTAGCTTTCACTTGATAATGTTTTGGAATTTATGCTTTTAAAATCTTTCAGTCTAGCTTGGTGGTGGTGGTGCATGTCTTAGCACTTGGGAGTCAGAGACAGGAGGATCTCTGAGTTAGAGGCCAGCCTGGTCTACATAACCAGTTCCAGGGAAGCCAGGGCTACACAGAGAAACCCTGTCTCAAAACTCTAACCAACCAACCAAATGAACAAACAAAAGAAAAAAATTCAGTTTCTGCTGAGGAGGTGGCTCAATTGATAAAACATCTGAAGATTTGAGGCTTGACACCTGCATAAGATGTCTTATACTCACATAAAAAGCCAGGTGTCACAACATGTGTTTGTAACTCAGTGTGGAAGATGAGTAGAGTGGACACAAGTAGATTTCTGGAACTTCCTGGCCAGACAGTCTAGCCAAATCAGTAACCCAAAGGTTCAATGAGAGGCCATTAGATTCCTTGGATGGATGGTTAGAGATGGTTATAAGCCACCATATTTGTGCTGGAAATAGAACCCTGGTCCTCTTCAAGAACCAGTGTGCTCTTAACTGTAGAACCATCTATCCAGCCCTTATTCCCACTTTGACTTCAAGCAAAGATTTTAATGCTGTTCTTCGAGAAGCATACCAGATCTGGCTCTGTCACATGGAAAACTTTGATGCCTATCTTTTTAAAAAAGACTTAACAACTTTATCTGGCTCATTTATTTCTTTGAGCTAGTAGTCTCCAAGTACCTTCATATTTCTTTTGTTTTGAGATTACACACACACACACACTCTCTCTCTCTCTCTCTCTCTCTCTCTCTCTCTCTCTCTCTCTCTCTCTCTTTAGTATCAGGCATTTTGTATACTTGGTATGTGAACTTATGGAGTTTGTATGTGTGTGTGTGTGTGTGTGTTTTATGGATTGGTAAATTACTTCCTAGACTTTTTACCATCAAACTTTACTGCCTCCCAGCGTTATTTCCTTTGGTAGATGCCAATATCACCTTCTATGCTTCTGTGAACTTTGGGAAAAAAAATGATAGAATTCATACCATATACATTTACCACCGCTTACATTAACAACTATGAAATTAGGACACTAATGTTTATTGCATTATCACATAGCATGTAGTTTTGCAATTAAGGTAGCAAATTAATTATCAATATTTATTTACCAAATGAGTCTATCATTTTCTTCATTATTTAGTGTCTTTTCCCCTCAATTCAGAACCTTAATGTGTAAAGACATTATCTGTCTGTCAACTCTCGTGGAACACTAGGAGATCAAGTTTTGAAGTAGTTTCTTCATGAAAAAAAAAATAAGGCTCAAAATTTAATGCATCATGTAAAACTTCATCTTTAAAATTGCACACAGGAGCCTGTAGATATGCTGACTGGCTTACTACACTGCAGCCACTCTGCATTGACTAATATATTTAGAAGGTTGAAGATCAACAACACCTGTCCCTCTAGTGGCTCTCTCTTTGACAGTAACCTTTGCCTCATCCTGTATAAATATACAAATGGTGATTAAGCTGTCAAACATAGTAAGGGACTTTCGCAGGAGTGAAGACAATGAATCACTCCTGGAATTTCTCACTGACTGTCCCCCAGATGTCTGCCATCTACCTTGCCAGCTATTTCCTTGCCCAGTCATTTTTATTAAGCCAGAGTCTTCAAAATGTACCATGAACATTGTGGCATTTGAGGATTCTCTAGCAAGCATACAGCTTGGATTAGATGATCTTTCACTAGGAGCCCTCCCAATTCTGGCATTCAACATACTCAGATTTCATTGCCAGCTTTCATAATTGAAGACAGATATAGCATGACATTAAGTTCATGCTTAGAAAAGTGACACTGTTCATGTTTCTTGCTATCTTCAGACTTCACACTAGTTATCAGCAGTGAACTCTCCAATACCTGAGGCTTCTCTAATAAGCAGAAAAAAAAGGAAAGGACACTAATGTTTATTGCATTATCACATAGCATGTAGTTTTGCAATTAAAATTGTATGCCACTGCAGGAGGTGTTATTTTTCTTATTTTAAAAGAAATTAAGTTTGAGAGATAACGTAAATGTTTTGCTGTGTGCTGTATCACTAACAAATAGTAGATCTGAGCTTATACTCTAAACACTTGGTAAGAAAAATCTGTCACCATTAATGTTGCCAGGCCTAGTTACCCATCCATTTCTTCATCTATCTTATGTTTATTGAGTACCTACTATGTGACGATTGAACACCTACTATGTGCCACATTGTGCACAATGGAAAATTAGAAAGTCAAGGTTTTCAGTATTCATTATGACTGATTTAGATCATAAAGTTATTCTCAATATGTAAACCTTAGTATAGTTAACATCATTGCGACTTCAGTAAGACTAAAACTTAAGTGCAAAGAGCCCAGTGGACTGTGGTTCAATTTGGTTAACACTACTCAAAAAAGGATATTTTTTTCTGATTATTTTATTAGGACCACAAAAACAAAACATCTCACTCAAATCAAACTGCTAGAAAGGTGAGATTACAGGAATGTAATCCTTTGAACCCATATAAGCCTATGAAACTAACTGTAAAATTCATCTATGTATGTGTAGAATCTAACATAATTTTAGTGTATTCAGCAAGTTTGTTACAGTTAGCAAGTCAAATGTTGGATACTTTCATCAATCCAAAAAGACACTGTACAACCATGACAAGTAATTCCCTATACCCCCCTTACTCCAGGCACAGGAAAATAATAACTTAATTTCTGTCTCTATAGATTATCTAATCAAGGAATTATGCATAAATAAAATAATATCCTATATCATTTTTACTGAATAGTTTCTTTTATGTAGCATAATGTTTTAAGAGTTATCGACATGGTAGCATGAATCAGTTATTCTTTTATGGCCAAATAAGCTTTTATTGCTTGCATATGACATGATTTATTTATCTATTTATAATAAAGATATTTGGGTTGTTTATACCCATTGTGAATAATGCTTCAGTGATGATTTGTATACAAGATTTTATTTGAATGCCCATTTTCTGTTTTAGGGGTATATATCCAGGGGTAAAATAGCTGGTTCCTAGAGCAATCAACAGATCTTTCCATATCAACTATATATCATTTTATATTTCTATCACACAATATATAAATATTGCAGTTTCTCCACATATATTCTAACCATTTATCATTTTTTCAAATAGGTCTTATGATGCTTTAATAATAATGTAAACAACAATAATGCTAACCAACAATTACTATGTATCAGCACACTTCTAAGTACATTACACAAATTAATTTAGTTTTGTTACAAAGTGTATGGCACAGATATCTCACATTATACGTGAAGAAACCAAATCACAGAAAAATAAATCATCCCAGACCACACAAGCAAGATGATCAGGGCTATGATTTGAATCTACAAGTTGTGAATCTACAGTTTGTATTCTTGACAAATACTTAATAGTGAATCTTGTAACTGGACTTTGTTACTTTGTGGGTTCTTCTTTTTCCCACCCTTTATCCTCCCTGTTTCTCCTCCTAACATTAGATACAAGAGAAGGCAGAATAGAGGAGAGAAAGAGAGACAGAGATCCCTGATTCTAATTTCTGTCTTCTTGTTTCTTCTTTGAGCTTGACTACTAACAAACTCCATACAACCTCTCTAAATGACCAACAACCACCTATCCGGCCTCTTGGGGCCCTAGCATTTATATACTCTCTGAAAACTTTCCAGAATTCCAAATGTCGCACAATCACAGAAACTATCTGCACCTGGCAAAACCATGCCTTGGCTAGAACACGAGCCAAATCATAGTCAGCTACTGCAGACAGTCTGAAGCAGCACTACATCCCCACACCTGAGATGAAAACAAAGGCACTTCCTAATATTTCTGTGTTTTTTAAAAGAAACCAAGATTCCAGAATTCTCACTACAGGACCTCTAGTTATACTAGCTCATATTCTAAGGGTTTTGCACTCATTTTGTTATGCCATCATAGAAAATGCTAGTGAATCAGATATAATTGTATCATCTTCTAGTTATTAATGAAGTCAATAGCCATAAAAAGGCTAAAAGACCTAGCTATATCTTGTGGCATTGTAGTTGTGCAAGCCACATGCAGATTCAATTCAAGCCTTCTGAGTTGTGCTTTCTTTAAAAATAAAAAAACCCGAAGGTTAAGCTGCTTTCCTGGACAAAGAAGAATGGACAATAGTGCTCATAAATAACCATTACTCTTTCTGCAGTGTCTCTTAATACTTGTAGATTCCCAGTGATACTCATTTGAAAATATTTGCAGTTAGAATGTGAGGGTAAGCACTGGAGCTATGGCTTAGCTTTTAGGAGCACTTGGTGCTTTGCTCTTCCAGGGGACAGATGTAATTCCCAGTACCCACATAACCACTCCAATTTCAAGGAATCCAACCCTTCTGGACTTCATAGGCATATGCACCCTCCTGTATTTGTGACTAAATCTAAAGTAAAAAGAAACCCTTAAAGAAAAAAAAAAAAAAAAGAGCCGGGCAGTGGTGGCACATGCCTTTAATCCCAGCACTCGGGAGGCAGAGGCAGGTGGATTTCTGAGTTCGAGGCCAGCCTGGTCTACAGAGTGAGTTCCAG
>NC_034613.1:121729550-121736208 GCF_900095145.1 Mus pahari
AGGCCGGGCGGTGGTGGCGCACGCCTTTAATCCTAGCACTCGGGAGGCAGAGGCAGGTGGATTTCTGAGTTCGAGGCCAGCCTGGTCTACAGAGTGAGTTCCAGGACAGCCAGGGCTACACAGAGAAACGCTGTCTTGAAAAAGAAAAAGAAAGAAAGAAAGAAAGAAAGAAAGAAAGAAAGAAAGAAAGAAAGAAAGAAAGAAAGAAAGAAAGAAAGAAAGAGTTAGTTGTGATGTTCAGGTGAGACTTGGTGCCATGGGAGGCTTTGGGGGAATTATACAATGCCTGTCTAAAGAAGAATGGCATTTGACAAGATGATGTCCAATACTTGGCACTGGTGCTGAAGTTGAAGCTGTTTCCAGCCACAAGAAAGCTTTTAAGAGTTCTTCCTTCTTTCTTTCTCTCCTCAATCCTTGCCCCCTTGTTTGCTTGCTTATTTTGGAGAGGTTTCACAATATCATGTCTTACAAGTATGTAATGTATTTTAAACATTTTTCCCATACAATTCTCTGAAAATTCAAAGTCCTGTGCTAGGTATTTTGTCTTTTCAGCCCAAGAAATGAATGGCTAAGGTACTGTCTTTGAAGAAGAAAAAAAGAAGTGATGATGGAGAGAAGACACATCAGGAAAATATAAGGTAATGCCTATAATTCAGGCTAGAGATTATAATTATACTAGAGAATAAAAGGTTAAGGGTGTTTATCGATTTTACAAAAAATGATGTAGGGATTTACATTGAAGGCTACTGCCCTTCTGAGTCCTATTTTTAACTCTGACTCTAGTTAGTTTTATAACTTGAGTTGATTACTTAATATATCTTTACCTCAACTACCCTATCATTAAAATGGGCATCATAGTGCCTATCACTAGAGTTGTGCTAGAGATTAAATGGAATAGTATGAATAAAATACTATGTTTCTCGTTAAGAGCAAGATTAAAATTCTGTGTTAAGAGCAAGAAGGATAATTAAGGAGAGCCCAGACCTATGATCTACTTTTCTCACTGTCATAGTTTACTAGGAAAGGCAGTTTATATTGCACAATTAAGTGGAGCTGAGGAGAAACTTAAACATAGGCCTTTAGATACAGATAGCCAGACACTAACAGAAAATATCTGAAGAGTACCGTTCCTGATCAGGGCCCTGCCTAGTCATCTATGTGAATTTCTGCTCATGGCTTAGGAAATCCCATCAGAAAGATGTAAATCCCTTGTCTGTAGTACTTGATAGCGCAGAAGTAAAACAGAGCAGTCTATAGACTGACTGTCCCTGTTTAGTTAGATGTGATCAGTGTCTGAGGACAAGGGAGTTCAAATCTGTCATGATCAAAACAATTCTGGTTTCCCATTTGCAGTAACCAGTCCTCATTGAAGGAATGGTGCAGAGGATTTCTCTAAATTTCCGGGACCCTGTAATCCAAACCCATCTCCAGCTATCTGCTGACTCATGAAGAGCATTCAGTCAAAGAAGTTGCTGGAGGCCCAGTGAATATCTTGGACCAAATGCAGATGAATGGAGTATCTCAAACAGAGATGGCATATATTAAGAATTCAGTAGTGTTCATTGCTTTTAAGATTGTAGTGATAATAATTATTATGTGATAATACTAACTGCTGTGACAGAAGAGGTAATGTAAATATATATTTATTTATTGGTTGTTTATTTTTTGAGACAGGGTCTCTTTATATAGTCTTGGCTATTGTGGGACTTGCTTTGTATAAGATATAATAAATTCTATCTTCCTTAAATTTGTTTTGGTCAGTGTTTTATCACAGTAAAAAGAACCAAATTAGGACAACATCTATGCATATATAATGAAAAAAATTTCAACCATACATTGACAATGTAGATCTGTATGTTTTTATAAGGAAGCAGTTTTATACTATAACACTAAGTGAAGAAAGTATATTAGTTTTGAAAAGTATGGTTATTTGCATATGATTGGAGAACAGTCTGACATAAGGATGTATCAACAGTAACTTGAGTTCTGGTAATTTTAATGACCTGTTGATAGTTTACTCCTTTTTCCCCCCTCAATGAACAGGAAGTGTGTATTTTGAAAGAGTGACTAAAATATCTTTAGATTTATTTATTTGTATTTATATTTATGGGTGTTTTGTCTGCACATATGCTGTGCATGTGTTTGTTCATTGCCTTCAGAGGTCAGATTCTAAACTGGTCTCTGGGAACTGGACTTATAGACTGTTAGCTTCCATGTGGGTGTTGTGAACCCATGGATCCTTTGGAAGAATAGTCAGCGATTTAACTGCTTGCAGCAATCTCTGCAGCCCCTGAGATAGTGATTCTTAGAGGTTAAAACCTACAACTTCTGCTCCTCCTCACCTGGCACCTGACTAGGACACTAATGGATATAAGCCAGATTCTACAGCAGGCGCTTCACATTCTCTACAGCCATGGGGACAAAATTTCAATTGGAGCCCCAATGATGGCCTTCTGTGGCCCCTTGCTGGGTCAGTTCCACCTAGGAGTCACCGTGGATTTGCATAAATTAAACACCCACTGGGTCAGTGCCATTGTCTTGAAAAATAGAATGTGATCAGCAGGAAGGAAGGAGGGCAAGGGAACATTTGTCAATGCTTATTCAAGACTGCTTTGACTGTGGCTCCATTGTGGTTTAGTAATTTCCATGGCTTTGTTATTTTATGATGGGGAAAACAATTTGAACAGCATTTTCTTTCGTGAGAGGCACTCCTTTGGAACAAGATCTTGGACATTGGACAGCCAGATCACATGGCACGGGAAGTGTGCAGGCTCAGAATTTTCTAGTGAAAAGTGCCCTTAGGGACTGCCAGTCCAGACTTGCCTGCAACCAGTATTTCTAATCCATGATCACCTTTCCATAAACACAAAGATAATGTCTTCTCTCTAGTGTGGATCATGAACACAATCCTTCTTTTTCACACAGGTTCTTCATAATTTAAAAAAAATTAAATATAATTTTTAAAAACTTCAATTATTCACTTGGAATCGGAAAAATACTTTGGTGCTTTCTAAATGGTCCTTATTTTGATATTCTACCCTCCTGTTCCCTTGCTGTTCTCGGTGGCCTCACACAGAGAAAATCATCAAGCCAAGACTCTCTCCTCATAACCATTTCCTTTTTGTTCAGTTAATCATTGAGCCAATATCATGTTCGAAGGAACACGTGGCTCATGTTGTGTGCGAAAACAGAAATTCTGCATTTCTCATAAATAAGCTCATCCTCTCTTCATTAAACAAGTATTTACTGAGAATCTGCTATGACCCAAGCAGTGTTGTAGGTCCTGCAGGAAACAGCAGTGACCTGGAACTTAGATTTTACCATAGAGCGATAATAAATATAAAAGTCGGGCAATGACAAATGCTATGAAGAAGACAAAGAGTAGTATAGGAATCCCTCTATAGTCACTGAAGTCAGGGAAGAATGTTCTGAGGAGACAACAGTTGAGTAAATGGCTGAATAGAAGACTAAGAACATGATGACAGTCCTAGAACTGAAATGCACAATGAAATAAGATGCACAAACGTAAAAAAGGGGTTATCTAGTACTACTTCCCAAACTCTGCTGAATCTCAGGCAGGGAACTTCTGACTATGATAGAAGACATGGGCCTGGGCAGATAAACGATGTGAAAGCTTCTACACCCTACATTAGAAGGCAAGAGACATGTGCTCTGGGGGTACTGGTTAGTTCATATTTTTGTTCCTGCATATGTAGAAGAAGATGGCCTAGTCGGCCATCATTGGGAAGAGAGGCCCCTAGGTTTTGCAAACTTTATATGCCCTAGTAGAGGGGAACACCAGGGCCAAGAAGTGGGAGTGGGTGGGTAGGGGAGCCGGGAGGGGGGAGGGTATAGGGAACTTTCAGGTTAGCATTTGAAATGTAAATAAAGAAAATATCTAATAATAAAAAAAGAAGGCAAGAGACAAACCATTAATCTGCATGCACTTAGCAAAAGAACCAAGAACTTTCATTATCGGGTTGGCTTATATTAAGCACAAAAATCAGCAGTTGGAACTTCCTTTTCCTTAGGCTCCTGGATTCACTGAGAATTCAACTGATTCAGTGTCTGTTAATTCCCTATCTTGCTGTCTTTCAATCTAGTCATATTACTGACGTTTTTAGAAAGATTCAAAGTGCAAAGGACACTGTGGAAGTAGATGCTTGTGCTTTTAAAGGGTGCAAACCAGTGGTAGGGGTAGGGTGGGAGGGAAGGCAGGAAACCTCAAATTGTGAGCAAACAGAAGTATGTCTATGTGTCTGATTTCCCAGATCCATTTTGTTGCTTTTGCTTCCAGCAACTTCTATGGAGCCTCCATACAGATGATGAATTTCCTCTCAATGTATTCTCTATGAATCCCAGACATCCTCAACCTCAGAAAGGAAACTTTCTTTTTACAGCATTAGACTCTAAAGTGAACATTGTAGAATGACAAGGCTCTGAGGTGATACTTCGGCAGCCTCTATAAAGAGAGATAGTGCTCTTTATAAAGAGACCAAATGTGCTTTGGGTTTCTTAACCAGGCTGAAAGGATAGGTTGTATTTGGGTCTGCAAGACATACTATAAGAAAACATCCACCTAAGAATTAGGTCCAAGATGAGGTAGCTTGTGTTCCATCCTAGCAGCATTGCAAAAGTGACCTTTGGCAAATGGCTGATGTGGTGGTTTGAATGAGAATGGCCCTGATAGGTTCATATATTTGAATGATTAGTCATCAGGGAGTAACATTATTTGAGAAGGAATAGGAAGTATGGTGAAGTAGAAACTTCTGGTTTTGTTGCAAAGTCAGTTATGCCAAATGATGTTTTGCTGAACACACAGGTAAAAGGGTGTTTTGCTAGAGCATACCTGTAAAAGGAAGCATGATGTTTAGAAGGAATATAAAAGTATGACCCCATGGACAATGGGAGCTCGGGCATTGGTTGGCCTTGTTAATCTTTGCTGATGATATGTCGAGGTTTGCTTGTGGTGACTTCCTAGAGAGAAACTCACTGAAGAACTTCTCATGAGTTTCCTGCAGCTTCTTGCCACTTCCACAGACTTGGGCTGGTTGCTGAGCCTCAGTTTCTTCTGGATTGAACTGCCCTTGCTGATTCATGTGTAGTGTCTGCCAAGTGGCCTGGACTGCAGCTACTGATTCAGGTTTGGTGTTTGCTAGTGGACTAGACTGAGAACAATGAAGACTGCAATTGCCCCAAATATCTATTTCTAAACATGTATGTTTCCCCCATACCCTAATGATCTTTCTTTTTCACTACCTCTGGTGGGTGGTGGGCTAGAGGGGAGGATGAACCCTTATTAAAGTAGACTGAGAAAAATACACACCTACAGTATGGCTTTGATAGATGAAGTATGTCACTGCGAGGCAGGCTTTGAGATTTCAAAAGCCTACACTTGGTCTAGTGTTGCTTCTCTGCCTATGGATCAGGAGAGCTACAGCTCTAAGCTATTGCTCCAGTGCCTGTCTGCTGGTGTGCTGCCATGCTCCCCACCATGATAATAGACTAAACCTCTGTAATTATAATCAAGCCTCCCAATGAAATGCTTTCTTTTATTAGAGTTGCCATGATCAAGGAATCTCTTCACAGCAATAGAACAGTGACTAAGACATCTGAAGAATTTCTCAACCAGATTACTGGAAATTCTGTTTGTACATAACATTGTCATGAATATCAAATGGGATGGTAGTGGTTGAAACTTTTGCACAATTGCTACCACAAATTAAGTACACAGGAAATGTTATCTGTCATTAAAATTGCATATTCATGGACTGTCATATCTTGCTACATATATGGACCAGGAAGCTCAGCATCCCCTGGGAGTTTGTTACAAATACAGCCTCAGGTCTCAATTCAGACCGACTTAATAAGAATATTAATAAGATTTACTAATTGTTCATATTATATTTTTAGTTTGAGAACCAATGGTCCAAGAAACCATTTAAGACCAAAAATAAACCTCCTAAAATGACAGTGTCCTCAGTAATGATTTCGAGTCATTAGAAGTCTTTCCTGGGAGCTAGAGAAAGCACCCAAGGAGTTGAAGGGGATGCCCCTGCTCCCCTACCCACCCACTCCCACTTCTTGGTCCTGGCCTTCCCCTGTGCTGGGTCATATAAAGTTTGCAAGACCAAGGGGCCTCTCTTCCCAATGATGGCCTATTAGGCTATCTTCTGCTACATATGCAGTTAGAGACAAAAGCTCTGGGGATGCTGGTTAGTTCATATTGCTGTTCCACCTACAAGGTTACATCCCCCTTCAGCTCCTTGGGTACTTTCTCTAGCTCCTCCATTGGGGGCCCTGCGCTCCATCCAATAGCTGACTATGAGCATCCACTTCTGTGTTTGCCAGGCACTGCCATAGCCTCACAAGAGGCCGCTATCTCAGGGTCCCATCAGCAGAATCTTGTTGGCATGTGCATTAGTATCTGGGTTTGGTGGCTGATGATGGGATGGATCCCCGGATGGGTAAGTCTCTGAATAGTTCATCCTTTCATCTTAGCTCTAAATTTGTCTCTGTACCTATATCCTTTCGTGGGTATTTTGTTCCTTATTCTAAGGAGGAATGAAGTATCCACACAATGGTCTTCCTTCTTGGTTTTCTTGTGTTTTGCAAGATGTATCTTGGGTATTCTAAGTTTCTTGGCTAATATCTCCTT
>NC_034613.1:121736373-121752486 GCF_900095145.1 Mus pahari
TTTCTGTATCCATTCCTCTATTGAGGGCCCATCTGGGTTCTTTCCAGCTTCTGGCTATTNTAANTAATGCTGCTATGAACATAGTGGAGCGTGTGTCCTTATTACCAGTTGGAAGATCTTCTGGGTATATGCCCAGAAGAGGTATTGCTGGGTCCTCTCAGCTGGATTATGTTGCAAAGCAAGCTCAGTGGGAAGTCTACTCCTGTAGGAAATTGCAGAAGACTCCACCTAGGTCATTAAGATCCAACTGTGGCAAAGAAGGTCTATTTAACCTGCTCAAGGCTGGGAGAAAGGCACACAGGAGAGCCAGGGACATATGAAGAGACCCTATCTCAAAAATAATTTGTGACAAAAGACCATCTGTGCTGAACAGATGCACTGTTTAAGAGAGTCTAGTGGGCACTCTCAATGAAGTCATGATGACAAGTAACATTGTGAACTAGCTAGAACAATATTAATTTGACATGAAAAGGTTTGTGATTTATTTTGGTTGCAAAGTCACAGGCTCCAATGTGGTCTGTTGCATATACCTTCAAAATTAATAATGCATCTTTATTGAAAGATGAATCTTGCTCTTTGCGTTGTTTAACTTTGGCTTTCATGTTTAAAACAAAAATCTCATTGAGAGATTAAACACAAACTCTGATCTGATGGTCAGAGCCAAGCTTCAACTTGTTGGTATCTAATCTTCGCTGAGAGACATGCTACAGACTTTGTGAGACAGTACCGAGACCTCAGGAAACTAAAGATATGCCAGTCCTCTGCCTTGTCTGGCCTCAGTGGGAGAGGAAGCACCTAGCCTTACAGAGACTTAAAGTACCAGGGTGGTGGGGTGGGATACACAGGGGCCCCCACATGCCCAGAGGAAAGGGGGTAGGGGGAGGAGGGAAGGATTTGGGGAGGGTGTAAACAGGAGGGTGCCAGTGAGCAGGATGTAAAGTGAATAAGTAAAAAAAAAAAATTAATTAAATTAAAACAAAGATATGCCAGTCATGTGGTTTCAAAATGTCTCTTAGAAGCTAGCTTGACACAGGCAAACACTAAATAATAGCACTGTAATAAACAAACAAATTGATCAGCCTTGCCTTCGCATCCATGGAACTGAGTTAGTTGCCCATTGAACCATTCACCACTGAGCTCTTCTTTATACTGCAGCTACTGCAAGCTCCTAACAAAGTCAATCCCAAAGCATTCCACCCATTTAAGTGCATGTATGAGGGAAGACACAACTGCCATGGGAGAACGCATGTAAAGAGCAACATTTGCTGGGACCTGCAGCTCAATGGATTCATGACTGTGGTGGTTCTCTTCTGTGCCAGATTTTGAACACGGTATGATGCACAAGGTTGATCTTGGATCTTATAGTCAGGGGCAGTGTCTTTGTACTCTGCCTAACTCATAGAGAGCTCTCAAAAGCAGATACAGAGAGTCAAATCTGTCAAAGGTCTGTTCCCCTACTTTGCTCAGAGTATCTATACTTTAATTTCTCATATACACTCTTTCTCTTTTTTTTTTTGAAGAAAATATGACATAGGCTAGGAATATAGCTCAGTTGGTGGAGTGTTTGCCTGATATGCACGAAATCCTGGGTTCAGTCCCAAGTACCACATAAACTTGGTAGGTTGCCATACACTTGTAATACCAGCACATGGGATATAGAAAAAGGCGGATCAGAAATTCATGAGCATCCTCTGGTTCATAGTAAGTTTGTGGCCACCCCGAGTTAGAAGACATGCTGTCTTTAAAAAAAAAATTGGAAAAAAACACCTTCTGTTCTGAATGTCTATTCTAAATTAGTAGAAGTTCATTGAGTTGGGTAGACTTTAGGTCTAGCTAATTCTGCTGCATCATGCTTCTATTTATTCACACTTATATATCGAAGTTTATAAAATTAAATCAATAAAACAAAAAAGATGCCATAGCTAAGCAAGAACTGCAAGCTTCTGCTTTAGTGGAAGACTACCATAGCCATGGTGCACAGCTCAACCACCTCCTCGCAATGGCAGAAGAGCATGTGTGCTAGAAACTAGTGCATCCAGAGAAAATGTCCATCCCATCAAGTGCTTAGGGAATAACATTTTAAAGGACAAAGTCTCTATTCCCATGAACATTACCTCCTTTCTACTTTTGACAAAGGTAGACGAAGGAGCCAAAGGGCACACAGCTGTATGGCCTCTGTCCATGGTTGTGGGGCACAGCCACAGAGCCTACAAGAAGGACATGTGGATTTTGCAAAGAATGGAATTTCCCTAGTGGTTATGCCATAGACACCAAGCTGATGCCTTCTCTCTGGCACCCTGCTTCCCTCCTCTGCCTTTACAAGTGAGATGGCAGGGAGAATCAGGAATGCAACCTCTGCAAGGCCAAAATGTGGTTAATTCCATTGATGGCTAGAAATCAAGACCAAAATCTTTAATAAAGAGTGGTGCCCTTTTAAGACTGCCTTGTTTAGACAAAGAGCACAAATTGCATTAGAAAAAAAATGGGGCCTGTGGAGATTGTGTTTGGAAACATGTGAGGCACATGGTAGGAAAACATTTTCCCCAAGAGCTGTCTTCTCCAGGATTGCATGATAGTTTGTATTCTTAAAGGCAACTTTGGGGCCAAAGAATCTGGATTTGCTTGGCTGGCCAGCCACCTTCCTACTACAACCACCCTTTCCAAACTTTGGTAAAGTTCAATGTTAGTTGTCCAGTGTGAATGGCTAGGGTGAAATAGATGAGGGAATAACAGGTATAGTCACTTGTGACTTGTTCTTAGTGTTAAAGAAATTCATTTCTTTTTATTCATTCATTCATTCATTCATTCATTTATTCAAAATACTTCCTGTATATTAGCTATGTGTTAGGGACTTTGTGGGGTACTAGAAATAGAAGAATATAGACATAGCCTTTGTTCTTTTTTTTTCCTGTTGCACAGACAAGTTACCAAGGCCTTGTAAAAAGTTTTTGGTTTTATGTATACAAAATTTGGTTAATACTAGTTAGGAAAGCACAGGCATACTCCATTGATACAATTTACAAATTGTCAGTTAAATACAGGCTTCTTTAATTATGAATGCTGCTAATGAAACCTGGAGTGTTGAGACTAGGTGATGTCAGGAAATACTGCTGTGGCCATGGAATGCATCTGAAGGAGCCAGCCTCTAGACTTCAGTCTATGAATTTGGTCAGCTGATGGCAAGGGATTTATTGGCCTAGTTTATTAGGTGTCCTCAGTTTTACATTAGATGAGTTAACCTGCATCCCAGTTAGTAGTTGATTTCTAATTAACTTTGGCCCTTAAGGGCACCGTGGCTATTTAAAAACTCATCATGGTTCTTACCAGAAGTGCAACATTAGTGGTATTGTTCTGAACATTAGGAGTCCCCTAACCCCAAGGCCCATTCATGAGCCTTCCCTTAGTCTGACTGATGAACTTCTGTGGCCCTCTCTTCTCCTGGGGGCTGTTGGCCACTGACCCAGGAGGACAAAGTGAGCAGAAGCAGGGGGCAGTGTTCAGATGACCATGAGTACTGAAAAAGATTGACTTCCAGAGTCAGCTTTAGTGAGGCAGCTCAACTTTATTTGGGGTGAACAAAGGGATGTATCGATCTTGGGGTATGGGTAGGGATTTCCAAGGCGGGAGTGCATTATTGGTTAGGGCAGAGGCCTGGGTATCCTTCATTTACATAAATAGGGATTCCAAGAGCCTGCTGGGCAGGTTCTTATCAGGAGAGAGGAATTTGAACCTGTAATCTGGCCACAGACTACCAGACTGCCCTCAACACATAGGCTGAGAAGAAACCTAACTCCTACTGGTCTCAGGATGCAATTTGCAGGGTTTGGGGCACGTCTCAATCTTGCTCTTGCTCCAGGACAGCTGCCCCTGTTTTATTTTATAAAAGGGAGATGTCATCATAGTCCAAGGCTTCTAAGTTGGAAACAGTTTGATATTGAACCAAAACCCAATTGACAGTGATTTGGGCAAACTTATTTATCTGCCATTTTAGAAACTGGTGGAGGCAGAGTGTCAGGAAGAAGAAGGCTCTTATGTCCAGTATGGTGCCAACAACGGGAAGAAGCCAAGCTACAAGGGGGTTTGAGTACCATGTGGGTGGTGTGGGTCTTGCATACATAGTGTGCCTAGAAATCCCATTGGAGATCTGTGAGCATTTGAATGTCCTGTTCTACCAGCCCAGATTCGGTAACATTCAAACAACATTACTTCCCCAACACAATGCAAGTCCCTCCCTGTTTAGTAGTCATATCCAGTCATATCCTGTCCTCGGAGGAGGGATGTTTCTGGGGTTCTCATGGTACTCAGCAAGATGGTGAGACAAGTATAGGCATGAAAATCTCTCTTTTCTCTTGGTCTCTTCCCATGTGTAAGGCAAGTTCTTCAGGCTCATAGAGATAAACCTGGGGGACAGTCATTATGAGGGTACATAAGCCTTGGAAAGAAGGTTTAATACAGGAAACCATAGTGTTACTGTACCAAAGAAGACTGCGGGTGGTGTTGACGGGGTGGAGGTGGTTAGCCCACTTGGTGACAGTGATATTAAGGGAACATGTAGGATGGGATCTTGAAGAGATAGGGTAGGTTGAAGAGAGAAATGTTTTGTAACTTCCTTGTGGGTAAGGACCTATGGGATTCATGAATCAAGATGTTAAGGGGAACAGCAGTCAATAGAAGCTGGGAAAGAGAAATACAGAAGAAGCAATGAGAGGAGTCAGGGTGGATGGCTATGGAAAGGAGGTTGGTTATATATTGGGTGTACTGTAGCCAGGAAAGGTGCTTTGGATCGCCTTCTGAGTTTGATTTTCCTGTTGAAGAATGTTAATATGGGTAAAGACAGATCTGGAGGTAAGGACAAGCTGGCAGGAGATCTGTAGGTCAGCTACAGGGTGTTTAGCAAATCCATTAGGTTAGAGCTTACCCACGACTCCCATTTGTCCCAGGGATTGTGAATGGAAAGATGAAATGAGTTTAGGTTGGCAAGCATGGTGCTGTCACGACTGGAGGATTCTATTTGGCATCCCCAATGTATGTAACCTCCATATTTGGAGGCCTCTTGGAGGCAGTCACCTGTGTTGTAGTAAGGAAATCAGAGAAAGGGGCTGGGGGTAGTAGGAATTGGGGTGTAGAGAAATCTCAGTCCTGGTCTGGCATCCTTTGAGTGGGTAGTCCTGGGTTCCTATGATTCTGTTATGTTCATTGCATTTCTCCTTAGTAAAGAATCTCTAGTTGTGGGTATTGGAAAGAGGCTGGGCAGTAGCAGAATTAGAACGAAAGATGATGGAGGACCAGCAAAGATTAGAATATGGAGAAGGGAAGCCTATGGAGGGCACATGGCCCAGGCAGCAGCCACCAGGTCATGAATGTCCTTCCAGATCTTGTTTCATTAGAGGTTGCATCTCCTCTGCCTTCTCTGTCTTTGATTCAGCAGCTAGACACAGGCCATCTTTTTGGTCATTGGGGTGGTATCAGACATTCCTGACAGGGACCCAAATAGGCTAGGCTGGTCCTGTGGAAAGAAACAAAATCTATTCCTACTGATGTGTTTATAAAAAGATAAATATATGTTCTATGGGTGTGGGGTGAGGTATGGGGGAAGGGGGTGCCTTGCCAGACCCATGCCAAGGCATCCCTTCCCCATGAGGGACCAGCCACAGTATAGTATAGAACAGAGTTTATTTAGGGCATGGGGAGGAGAGTTAAGGAGCAGAGAAAGGCAGAGAGAGGGAAAGAGTAAAGAAGTAGAGGCAGTCCATGATCATGTGGAGAGAGGTGGGAAGGGAATGCGGAGAGAGGGGGATCAAGGGAGCAAGAGGCAAGAAGGCAAGAGAGAGAAGAAGGGGCAAGCAGCCCCTTTTATAGTGGGTCAGGCCCACCTGGCCATTGCCAGGTAACTGTAAGGTGGAGTTTAGACAGAATGCTAACACCTACCATTAATAGGGGTCCTCCGACACCCATTAAGTGGGTCCTTTCACTTGACCAGAATGGGTGGTATATGTAATAGCTTCAGTGACAGACAATGGGACATTCATCCTAGGTAGAATCGGCATTTCACACATGAAGTGTGAATAATGCCAGGTTTAATGAAGTGTTTGTTGGTAGGGAGCCTTAATTAATTGTTTTTAAGTGTTTGATATGTTCTTTCAATGATACCCTGAAGGTTGTGGGGGAAACCAGTATAGTGGGTAATTTTCCAAGTCTTGAAGAAGTTTTAGAATTGGTGGCTCCTGCAAGCTGGTCCATTATTGACTTTGATTTAAAGAGGAACCCCTGTATAGTAAAGTGGAGAGTACATAACTAATTAGTTGGGAACTTTCATTGATCTGTGCCATGGTCTACGCGAAAGGGGAACGGGTACTTACAGTAACGAATACAAATTTTTGCCTACCAAATGATCGAATATGGGTAACATCAATCTGCCAGGCCATTGGCCTTAAGGCCTCTAGGGTTAGTGCCCAAATGCTGTACAGAGAAGGTACGGATTAAGGAGGCACATGAGGAGCAGGTTGTGAGAATACATTTAAGGTGTTTTGTGGGGGGTACTGGAGAATTGAAATTGTAGCCCTTTTAGGTTGATATGGGTCAGCTGATGAAATTCTTTAGTGGGGAGGGGATACATAATAATAAAAAAATAAGGTCCCAGTTGTGGAAATATTGTCAACTAAGGCATTGCTAGCTGGAAGCTGTCAGGGATGAGTGAGTGTGATCATATATGGCTGATAACGATGGGACATGGCCTAGGTTTTTTTTATACCTTTATTAATAGTGAGGGAAGGTTATCATCAAGTCTGATCAGCATAGAAGTGGGCCAGGAAGGTGGCACACAGTTCTTTAAATTGGGAAGATTTATCTGGGAGGGAGGAAATGTGACTTGGATTCCATGTCCCCCTCTATATAGTGTACATGTGGCTTCTTGTTGATACCCCTTCACCTCCCCCCCCCAGACCCTTACCATGTTTGTAAAAGCCATGAAGGGGGCGGGGCTGTGGGATGGAGGATAGGGAGAATAAACTAGGAGGGAGTCACCTAGAGCCATTGGATGTCTGGGAGGGGAAAATGGAAAACAATCACATCAGGTTCTTTAACTATAATTTGTAAGGTACTCTCTCTGACCTTACCATGGTGGATAAAGCTTTGACCTTAGTTAGTCATTGAGACACTCCCTCTCTTGGCATATGGAGTCATTCTAGGTCTTGGGGAGAGCTGGGGCCTGTGCCCCCCCCCACAGACTGGTGGTCAAGGACGTTTGGCAGTGGCTAGATGGGACTAGCTACTGAAGTTTAGGGCAGGTGGGAGGTATGGAGCTTAGAGTATAGATAAGGGTGAGTTTTTCATGTGGGAGATAGCAGCTTCTAGCAATTGTGTGAAAAAGGCAAATTCAGTTTGAACAACTGTGTATCTGTATCTTTTTCCCAAGGATTCAAGGGAAGGCAGGAGGGGAGCTGGTAGTGTGGTCACTTCCGGGAGTCAAAGGTGGGTAGAGTGTAACATCTCCCTGAGTCAGCTTGGTCAATGAAATAGAAAAAAGATGCCAAGTGTTGCTTTCAGACACCAGAAAACCCACGGTGTCATATTCTTATTTTCTCCTCTATATAGTACCCGTATTCCAACTAGACTTGGTTCTATTGTCTTGATCTAGAGTGAATATAGTGTGGGACGACAGATGCTCAACTGATATGTGGGACACTTGCAGCAGGAATAAAAAAAAAATGCAACTTTGTAGGTGACAATTGGGCATTTGTAGTTGTTACTGTACCCTATTTGAGATATAAATGGCTAAATATGATACAGGATGTTTCTCTTATTTAGTATACTCAAAATTCAAATACACCATTACAATTGGCTACTTCCTTACCCCTATAGTTTTCAGATTTGTTCACTGACAAAGCTGTCTTACTTAAACAAATCTCTATACAGTACCCCCAGAGATCCCTGGGACTAAACCAACAATCAAAGAAAACTCATGGAGAGACTCATGGCTCTAGCTGCATATGCAGCAGAGGATGGCCTAGTTGGACATCAATGGGAGGAGAAGCACTTGGTCCTGTGAAGGTTCTATGCCCCAGTACAGGGGAATGCCAGGGCCAGGAAGCAGGAGTGGGTGGGTTGGTGAGCAGGGGGAGGGGGAAAAGGATAGGGGGTTTGGGGAGGGGAAACTAGGAAAGGGGATAACATTTAAAATGTAAATAAAGGGCTGGTGAGATGGCTCAGCGGGTAAGAGCACCAGACTGCTCTTCCAAAGGTACAGAGTTCAAATCCCAGCAACCACATGGTGGCTCAAACCATCCTTAATGAAATCTGACTCCCTCTTCTGGAGTGTCTGAAGACAGTTACAGTGTACTAACATATAATAAATTTAAAAAAATGTTAATAAAAATAAAAAAATGTAAATAAAGAAAATATGTAATAAAAAATCTCTATACAGGACCTCAGAACATAAAATAATGCAAAAAGCTTATAATTCATATTTATTTGATAACCACAATAGATATTTATTTATAAAGAACAAGTAATAAGGGTGACCTGATAAATACAAACATTTAAAATCAGGAATTATGATGGTTTTACAAATTTTTTTATTGTAATTTATTTTTGTTGCATGGTAATAAGACTATATTTACCCTAACAGATGAGTATGGTAAATAGTAATTATTTTTATTTCCTTGTCCAACGGTGCTCTGTGGAATTGTCATATATTGTTTGCTTTAGATTAATGCCAAGTGAAGTTTACATTGAGCTCTGTTCAAAACTGAATCTGCTGAGTACCTCCAATTAACACCCTGTTGGTCTTCATTGTGTTAAATATGCCACATACAACCTATATCCTCACTTGCACTCTTTCAAATTCATAGTTTTTTTTCATTGTTGGTACATACATATGCATATGCATATACAAATACATATATTCTGCTCAGTCTGTATTATGTTACTTTCAGGACTATTTGGTATTGGATAATAACTGGTATGCCTGCAGTTCTTTGTGTATGGTAGAGGTCTCATGGTCATTCTCTTGTCTACTTCCACAATAGACACATAACATTTTTTAGTGTATGCCTCATTCTTAGTTTTATTCTCTTTAGATAAATCGTTCATGCTGTTTATCAATATCTTTAAATGATATTCAAACTGGTTCTAAAATTCAATTCTTCAGAATTCTTCAAAAGAAACAAAACATTTGTTTAAACCAGTGTTTTCCAAGTAGTCCTCATTTGCATATCATCTTCAGTTTTTTTGCTCTATACCACCTGTTCTATCATTCACTGAACATTGTTTTATCAAACTGATTCACTGAAAAAAGTTG
Source organism: Mus pahari (assembly GCF_900095145.1). NCBI lineage: Eukaryota > Metazoa > Chordata > Mammalia > Rodentia > Muridae > Mus > Mus pahari. The sequence continues at coordinate 121,745,672 of NC_034613.1, forward strand.
CCTCTCAAGAGATCTGCTGTACAATATGGTGACTACGATTAACAGCAGTGAACTGAGTATTTGAAAATTCTATGAATAAAATCTAAGTGTTCTTGTCACGAAAATGTGTGTGAAGATGTATCAGTTTGATTTATCCATATATAATGTGAATATTTAAAAACATCACATTATAGACCTTAAATATACATAATCCTTGTTATTTAAAAGATAGAGTTTCCTCTTAAACAATATTACTGAAATGATAGAGTTAATATAAAAGTTATATTTTATTTATATATTTCACTATACTATGATAAACACATGAACATTTTAAAAGATTTTCAAAGTTAGTCTATTTGTTTTACATTTTCTGTTATTAATCAATACAATACCTATGGAAATTATTGTTTATAATCCAAAAATATATTTGTACTTTTTAAATGATAATAGAATCACTTAGAAAATACCAAATTAGCTGCATTTTCATCACTATGACCAAATACCTGTTTCACAAAACAAGTTAGGGCAGGAAAGATCTTGTTAATTTATTTACTTTTCATCCAGATCGCAGCTGCCCCTCCCTGTTCTCCTTCTAATCCCTCCCTCTCTGCTCCTCTGCCCCCCTTTCATCCTCCTCAGAGAAGAGGAGGCCAGGGAATAAAGAATTATTCATTTGGCACATGGTTTGAGAGAATAGAGCCCATCAAGATGGGAAAAACAGAGATGTTAGCTTGAGGTGGTTGGTTATGGTTTGTTGGCATCCCAAAGTCATTACATTTGATTAAAAATTTTCCAGAAAAAGCATTGTGCATGGCAGGGAAAAGCCAGCTTTGAGTTATTAGGATAGAATGACAGGCATGCATATATATATATATATATATATATATATATATATATATATATATACCAAAACATTATGTGTCAGTAGTAAACTACTCATTTGAAGAAAGAAAAATTTAAACTATTCTGTTTTTAGACTAGCTAAACAGAGCAACTGTTTGTGGCTAACAGTCACACAGTGATTTCTGGGGATGTAATTGATAGTGGAGAGGCTATATCTCCATTATAATTTGGCATATATTTTTTTACTTTTATAAAATTTATCATGAGAAACTTGCAAATAAAAACATCACACACAAAAACTAATAAGACTCAAAGTTTATACCACTCAATGAAATTGTATATGTATAGAACAGGCTTTAACCTGACTTAAATGGGAATATTCAGTGATGCTTCAATTTTGTTTTCTGTTTTTGGCAGATCCAAGAAACTGACAAGCCTGTAGAAGTGGCCCTATAAAAATGATACAAAAGCACTGCTTAAAATAGAAAATCTTGGAATATATTCGAAGAAAAAAAAGACCACATTATGGCCAAATTGTGAATGTTTTTACTGACTTATAATATGAGCTCTCCTTACATTGCACGCTCCTTCTCCAACTTTACAACAGTGAGGTCCTGGAGACCAACTTGGAAACGCAGGGATTGGCTAGCTGCTCTTTTATCTTTTGCCATTGACCTGCAAGGTAGCTTGGCTTTGACTATATTAGGTGAGAGTTTCTTGCTACATATGACATCTATTATAAGGATAATTCCAACCTGATTGCTAGTAAAGGCCTAAGTTTCACTCCATCACTGATGGGTAAAGATCCATCAAGACAGACAGGGGAAAGCCTGTGGCTGAAAATGTGTTTTATTTGACATTTAGGTAAAAAGGGAATTGAGAAAAGATAAACTATATTCAGTTTAGATTCTCCTGACTTCATTCTTTTGGTTTGGGAAAAAAACTTAACAAAAAAAAATGAAAAGCTTGTCCAACCAGAAAGAGATGTGAATTTTGAAGACCATTTAGCCCTTTAAATACAAAGTTTGTCTTAACACATGTATGCTACTCTTCTATAATCTTCCATGAACATGGCTCAAGAATCTGAGCAAAACCAGTAACATTCAACTCCTCAGATTTGACATTCTGATCTTCTTAGACATGTTTTTAAATAGTGTGAAGTTTAAGTGAGCTTAAGAAATCATCAATGAGAGAAAATTTCAAGTATCTTTTATTTGCTTGAAATAATTGTTTCTGCCTTACTGACTCAGTCTGCTAACCTAGGCCTAATCCTGGAAGCTTCTAGCCTCCATACAATCCAATCTAGGCCTAGAACTCTCTCTCTCTCTCTCTCTCTCTCTCTCTCTCTCTCTCTCTCTCTCTCTCTCTCTCTCTCCTCCTCTTCTAAGTCACTTCTCTTTTCTCTCTCTTCTTGTAAGAGGAGAGTTAGGCATATCCTAGTCAGTTAAATCTTTCTCTGATTTGTCTGTCACTTTGTCTGCTACTCAATTATACACCACTTTCAAATTTAGGTGCTTCCTTCTACAAATTAACTTTATCTTTATTGCTTGGGATTAAAGGTGTGTGCTAAGGGCGTGTCTGTATTCTAGCCAGAGGTATTAAAGGTGTGTGGTAATGGCTGAGCCACACAAGTAAAAAGTAAAAAAGTATTTTTTTTCAATAAATAACACAATCTGGAGGTTCACAGTATGATAAAATATTCTGCAGCAGAGAACACATTTAAAAAGTGAGGTACTGAGATGCCAAAACTTTTAAGTTCAGACCCCATTTTAGAGAACCTGACCTAAGTTTGAACTCAGGTAAATTAACAGGCTGGTACCTAGCATTAGTTTCCAAGATACCCCTAACAAAACCCAAGCCTAGCTCCCGTCTCTAGGCTAATGCCTAAACAAGACCAGTGTCTCCAAGTTACACCCTCAACAAGACCAGTGTCTCCAGGCTATTCTCCCAACAAACCTGCACCCCAGGTTACAAGCCAACCCCCTGCATAACGACCACCAATGCAGAGGGGAGCAGGAATTAAGTTTATGATGTGACTCCCAGCACCAGCCAATTATGTTTAAAGGCCACAGCAGCTTTCCAATTAGATGCTTGCACACATACTCCTTGCTTGCTGCTTAATATAAAGTCTTGCCTAGATAAACATTCAGGGTTTCACCATCACCAAACTGTCCTGCATGACCATAGTAGACCCCGCTGTGAGATGCATCAGATCAGCTCCTGTCTGTTTTCTTGGGGATCATTAACATTTCTCTGGCACTACAGTATCTTATATAAAAATGTTAAAATCATACTGTATGGGTATGGATCCAACTTACAAACATAGTTAATATTAAATTATTGATACAAAGGGTAAGAACATATAAAGCAACATTGGCTAATGTTTAGGGATCCATTCAAAATTACATATTCACATTCAGTAAAACTAGAAGAAAAGCCACAGTCATCTTCAAGACACGGACTACTTATGGAAAGAAAACTAAATAAAGGAAAAGAATACAAAAATACTTAACTGAGCCTATAATAGTTTATTTATTAATTTTGGGAGTACATAAATATGCAATATATTTTTCTCTTTACCTTTTCAATATAGCTAGCATTTCTCATGAACTAAAATCAAACCAAATTCATCCAATAGAGCACCCTGGATGACTAATCTTGGTTGTCAAGTTGGTGGGATTTAGCATCACAATGGAAACAAACTTTTGGGCCTGTCTGTGAGGAAGTTTCCAGGTTGCATTGATTTAGGTGGGATGACCTACCCTATTTATCAATGTCATCAATTCGTGGGCTGCGGTCCCAGACTGAATATAACTGAGCTGGGTACCACTACTTCCCTCTCTCTGCTTCCTTACTATGGATGTAATTTGCCCCACTGCCTCATTTTTTGTATGTTTTTCCTGTCACAATTGTCTGTACTCCTCAACCGTAAGCCAAAATAAATTCTCAAGTTGCTTTTATCAGGTACTTATTTTCAGCCTTGGGAAAAGTAGCATCACAGAAATCCACTAAGTTTCAGTGGTCAGGCATGAGGACTGAACTATGTATTTGGAACTTAAAGTTATATAATCTCACAAGCTTGTGCCAAATCTATATACACAAACCAACAGGGTAAATTGACAGGGTAAATTGAAAATAGAAAATTTGAGATTTTTAATTTTTACCATTTGACTATCATTTAGCGGCCAAAATATAAAAAGCAAATGGATTGTCATCCAACAAAAAAAAGTGGATAAAAAAAACTATGGTATATATAAAGAAATAGTCTTTATCCATAAAAGGATGAAGTTCTGTCATCTATGACAATATAAATAGAACTGGAGATTTTTATTCCACGTGAAATAAAACAGATACAGAAAGATAAATGTTTCATGTTCTTATATGTGAAACCCACATTCAATTTCACAGAAGCAAAAAGCTGAGAGGATGGAGGAAAATTAGGGAAAGGAGAGATGGTCAGATGGACAAAGTTAGATTTCCATAGTAAGTTTTAGTTGTCTGTTGACATTGACCTTTTTTTCTTTACATTATACACAGCCAACATATTAACAATGGCAGTTTGAGCATCTAAATTAGATCATCACTGCTCATCTCTCTACCATGAACTCCCTGCTGAAATAATCACATTCTCTTGCCTGGGTTGCCATAATCCCCACTTTTGCTCCTTCTGTATCCATATAGTTTGTTCTCCAAGTAGCTGAAAGAATATATACATAACAGTGATAATTAAAGACAAAGAGGTCACAAGGTTGAGAGGAACTTGGGGCACACGAAGAGTCAGGAAGGAGAAAGTATGGGATGGAAATGATGTAAATATAGTACTCATATATGAAATTCTCAAAAAAGTAACTATTGAAAAACGTAAATGACATCATGTGTGTCACCTGCAGAAAAACCTTCCAGGTTTCTTTCCATCTTAGGCACTACATTGTTTGGCCCTCTTCAATCTCAAATCTTTCTACCCAGCCTCATTCATTACATCATTGCTATAGTACTAGGTTCCTCTTTGATAGTGGTCTACCATGAGTTTCTTAATTATGCCACCTTCCTTCTGACTGCAGTACACTTCCCATGACTGATCATGTCACTGCTACTTTCAATATTGTCAGGTCAGTGCTAAAATATCACTAGTCACATGGCCTTTTCCCTGACCTACAATAAATATCATAAGCCCTTCCACTTAGATTTGAAATTACCTAGGAACAATCATTGATAGAAGTACTATGCTTTTTCACAAGATAACTGCTTGCCCTACACACTTAAAATGAAACAGCTAAAGACATTTCTAAGATTCTAGCATGCTGTGCCTAAGCAATAGTGACTTTCTGGCATTGAATAGCTCAGCTCACATTTAGCACTTGAATTTCCTTGGCTTCTAGAGCAAACAGCTATATCCTAGAGGTGTTCTATCTCTCTCCAGTATATTTGCTTGGTACATTCTGCTTTGGTTAGAACAGCAATAGGGTTCTCTTCTCTCTTCTCTTCTCTTCTCTTCTCTCTTCTCTTCTCTTCTCTTCTCTTCTCTTCTCTTCTCTTCTCTTCTCTTCTCTTCTCTTCTCTTCTCTTCTCTTCTCTTCTCTTCTCTTCTCTTCTCTTCTCTTCTCTTCTCTTCTCTTCTCTTCCCTTCCCTTCCCTTCCCTTCCCTTCCCTTCCCTTCCCTCCCCTCCCCTCCCCCCCCTCCCCCCCCCTCCCCTGCCCCTTCCTTTCCTTTTCTTTTAGTTTTTAATTCCTTATAAGCCTATTCTATTGAGTGAGCTGCCTGAAAACAGCTACCTGTGGTGGCGATGGCAATGATGGCTGTATGGGCAGCTCATTGGGGTCAGCAATCCCTCTCCTCTGAAACTCTATCTTTCAGATCCAGGCTTCCCTTCCTCGAAAGGAGCAGTTTCTCTTTTGTTCACCACAAACCAGATTGTTAGAGTAAAATAATCTGTGTGAGCTTGAAGTTGAGACTAGCACTAGAGGAATGGAACAGGCTTAAAATAACTCCACGAGGCCATAAACTCTTAATGATCCGAACCTTTAGCAGCCTTGGGCTGCTGGAGTAAATCCAGCTCAAAGCCCCTTCTCTAGGGTTGCCAAATCTGCAGAGACAGTGTTCTCTTTGTTCTTCTTATCAGCCAGAATAATTATGGTGCAGTAAGTGGGCTTTTCACCAGTTTTTTTTAAAGGCTCCTAGAAGAGTGAACCAGATGGGCACAAGAGTCTACCCAATCATTTCTATCTCAGAGCTGGCCTTGTCATTTGAACATAGTCTACTTCAAATCTAGGCTATGTTTATGAGATGCCCCACAGGCACCGAGTCCCACTGACTTCCCCAAAAGAGATATTATCTTAGATTTTTTTCATGTTTCTGTGATAAAATACCTTGAAAAAAAGCAACCTATGGGAGAAAGTTTATTCTGCCCCACACCCAGCTCAATGGTTTAGTCTGCCACAGTCAGAAAGTCACAACAGTAGAAGCTTGAGGAAGCTGTTCAATTTGCATCCACAGTCACAAAGCACAAAGTGCATGCATGCATGATATTGCTCAGCTCCTTTCTTTATCTCTACAGGACAGGATCCAAGCCAGAGTGATGCCACCCAGTGGTGGTTTGTATATGCTTGGCCCAGGGAGTGGCAATGGTGTGGCCTTGTTGGAGTAGGTATGTCACTATGGGAGTGGGCTTTAATAATTTAGTCCTAGCTGCCTGGAAGCCAGTATTCTGCTAGCAGCCTTCAGATGAAGTTGTAGAACTCTCAGCTCCTCTTGCACCATGCCCACATAGATTTTGCCATGTTCCTGCCTTGAACCTCTAAACCTGTAAGCCAGAGGTTAAAGCAGCAATAGGGTTCTTTTCTTTTCTTTTCTTTTCTTTTCTTTTCTTTTCTTTTCTTTTCTTTTCTTTTCTTTTCTTTTCTTTTCTCTTCTCTTCTCTTCTCTTCTCTTCTCTTCTCTTCTCTTCTCTTCTCTTTTCCTTTCCTTTCCTTTCCTTTCCTTTCCTTTCCTTTCC